>NC_060288.1:37351036-37393270 GCF_021613505.1 Equus quagga | reverse complement strand
ACCTGTGCTCAGCACCCAGCTCTGCCTACCTGTGCTCAGTACCCAGCCCGACCCCACCTGTGCTCAGCACCCAGCTCTGCCTACCTGTACTCAGTACCCAGCTCTGCCCACCTGTGCTCAGTACCCAGCTCTGCCCACCTGTGCTCAGCACCGAGCTCTGCCCACCTGTGCTCAGTACCCAGCTCTGCCCCACCTGTGCTCAGTACCCAGCTCTGCCCACCTGTGCTCACCACCCAGCCCAGCCCCACCTGTGCTCAGCACCCACCTTGTCCCACCTGTATTCAGCACCCAGCTCTGCCTACCTGTGCTCAGTACCCAGCTCTGCCCACCTGTGCTCAGTACCCAGCTCTGCCCACCTGTGCTCAGTACCCAGCCCGCCCCACCTGTGCTCAGCTCTCCAGGCACATATCCCAGGACTTCTGGGCCCTAATCCTGAGTGTGGACGCCCGATAGGCGGGTGTCACCTGCCAGTCCTGGCTCCTGCGCATACCCTGGCCACCCCAGGCTTCATACTCCTCTGTGCTTATGACATACCTTCCTGTCACTCCTAATTCCACTCACACTTTTTAGTCCTTTCCTTGTGTAGCTTCTCACGTTTCCTCGATTCCCAGGCACTTTGAGTTCCAACTCTTTTCTCTGAGTCGGCCGTCTCATTCAGTGCAATGCTGCCAGCTCGTCTGACAGCCGTCTGTCCTTCAGCATCCAAGTCATTAAAAAAATTCAAGAACATCCAGCTCGGGCAGTCCCTGTAGGGCCCACCAAAGCATTCGTGCTTTGGGGCTGACATTGAGCAATGGATAGCTCTTCAAGTTGAAAATGGAAAAAAAGAATCAATTTCTTTCCCAAAAAAGTTTAGTTGGCTTCCACGGCTATGAGACCGTGCAGTGTGACATGTAAGTCATGTGACAAGGCCTGTTATGGTCTGACCCCGCCCAGATTACGGGGGTCACCACGCTGGGTCCCTGGGTGCCCTCCGCCTGAACCGCGTGGTGTACCTCTGTGCCTTTGCTCTGTCTCTGCTCATTGGCACAGCCACTGTCTGCAGCAGCTTCATTTCTTACTCCTGATTAGAAAGATGGAGAAACAGGCAGAGAAGTTAAATATTTCACATGACTCAGACCAGGCAGCCTGTCTCCAGAGTCTTCTCTCTCTCCTCATTTTCCTCTAACGATTTCATTCCTTCATTCATTCATTCGTTCTTCAGCCACACACTTCTGGGGCATGTATGTGTGGCTTTCTCTTCATCTTCTCTTCCTATGATAATAGGAACCTCTCATTGTTATTAACCAGGTCTTTGGGGGTCCTTGTGATACAGAGATGGAGACAAGAGTTTGTTTTATCATTAGGGAGGTGGAGGCACAGCACTTTAAGTGCCCCCGATGCCGTGAGAGAGGTGTGCACCGCCGGTGTGAGAGGAGCCCACCTAACCCGGGCTCGCCAGCTCAGCAGAGGTCGCGGCAGGACGTGATACAGAGCAACCCAGAGATGCTCTGCCCTCCGCGCCTCGCTGCTCCGGGAAGCTCTCCTTACTTGGGGCACGAGCTCCCCTCTCAGAACCTCTTCTGAGCACAGCTCCATCCAGCACTACACCCCATGGCGTGTGAGCTGTCGCCCTCCTGGTGTCTGAGCTCCTGGGGGCAGGTGCGAAGTCTTCTCTCCCTGGCCTTGCCGAGTCGCTGGTTTATCATAGTCGTTCAGTAAATACATTTAAATGAATATGTACAGAAATTTGTAAAAAGAGTTCTGCAATGCGTGAAGGGCACCTCCTGGCATTCCCACCTGCAGAGCGTCTGCGAGGCCGTGCACAGAAGCGTTGGCAACGCAGACAGTGAGCTTCGGGCACAGCCTGGGGTTCAGCCTTGTGGCTTCCTGCGCTGCAGACCAGCTGCACCTGGGCAGTGGTCACAGCCAGCGCTCCAGAAGTTGTGAAACGAGATGGTAAGTTACCTCAGAAGTACTTCAAATACCATTCCTGAGCTGAACCAAGCCGTGGACTGAAAAACACAACTCGGTGCACAGAGCTCATCCAGAGCGTGAAGAAGGTAGTCAGCTGCTCAGAGACGAACGAGGCTTTCCTCTGGGCCAGTGTCCAGACCTGCTCCAGGGCACCTAATGGCACCATGAGCTGAGCGGACGCGCGTGTGAAAGAGTAACGTGGACTCGCAGGTGGGGGTTCCTGACTCCCTCCCGAAGTCAGAGGTCACCCAGGTGGCTGTGTTCAGGCTGGGCTAGCGTTTCCAGCCATTTGTGTCCTTGAACAACTTTAGAAATCCCTTGGCTACTCATGTCACGACCGTGATAACTATAGGCTATTAATGGGACAAAGGGATGGCTATTTGGGAAAAAATAGCCAGTGGATTCCTACCTAACAGCTTAACTTAAATCCCAGGGGATCTGAAAGGTCAAATGTAAGAAAATAAACCATAACAATTACGGAAGGTGACCGTTGGTATCATCTCAGAATTGGTGAGGACGTTACTCCAAAAAAAAAAAAGGCTGTTATATGTGATTTCATGCAGCCATACTAAGGAAATCCTTTGTTAACCAAAATTAGACTTAGAAGTCAAGTTAAAAGTAGAGGAATCCCTAGCAGATATTGAGAAGGAGGTATTATTCTTAACGTATTAGAAAGCTTTGTAAGATGCTGTACAAAGGCGGACAGGGCGTCAGGGCAGGTGGTTCATGAAGACTCTCAGAAATCAGTGCTTACGGTCCAGGGCGTTCACCTCACACTGAAGGCACGTGCACGCTAAATGAGGGTCCTTGTTTGCCTGTCCGATTGGCAAAGATCAATAGGTGCCAATCTTAGCAAATTAGCAAAGGTGTGGGAAACGGGCTCTCATTTCTGTTCACTCTGCATATACATGTAACATATTTCTGTAGGTAAGTTTGGCAATTTAAAGTGAGCATAACCCTTGAGACAGGAACTGCACTTCTGCAAATTGACATTAAGGAAATGTAAACTTCTTGCTCCCCTGTGAATGCCAGCACCTAGAATAGTAAAATACACAGAAAGCTTTGAATATACATTTATGGAATCTTGAAAAAATACAAATATACTTGGATGGATGTGCATAAGTATGTGGAGTTTATTTTTATAATAGCATGTGATTAGAAGCCATGGTGAATGTCCATCGAAGAGGATTGAGTAAATAAGCTTTGGTACGTCCACATAAGTGGAGCTCTGCAGGCAATTAAATTATGGAGGGGATGTGTGTGTGGTGAGAGCGTGTGTGTGTGTGTGTAGAGAGGGACTCCAATCAATAAGAAATTATATCTACAATACTGTGTTAATTAGGTTATAAAAATAGCATATGTGGTGTCGTCTTATTTGTTAAAACATGAATCTAAGCATCTATGTATACACAGAAAATACTCAGAAGAAGGATATTAATCAAACCGTGAACCGCGCCGTATTTACGCTGTAAGATTGGGATGGTAATCTCCTTTACGTATTTTAGCAAATTTAGAGTTATTTTTATCATGTATATTCATTAGTTTTACAACTAGAAAAGTAGGGTATTTTTATTTTTTAAAAAAGAAGTACTCTCCGAGTAGTTTAGGGAATAAGGTATTTAAAATTGTCAGATATGGAAAGGGTGTTTAAAAAATGGTGCTGCTACTGCCTATTCTGTGCTGGGTGCTGCAGAACATAAGAAGATGAGCAATGCTGGAAGATAAGTGGTGCAAACAGCCTCACACAGGAGAATGCTGCAGGATGCTATCGACGGTGCATGCCCTGCTCTTTCCTGACAGGACACTGGGATGGGGAGAGTTGATTGACCAACTCAAGGAGGGAAGCAGTTTAGTGACACGAGAGAGTTAGCGATGCTCCCAGTCTGAGACTTTCGCTCTCCTGCTGTTGTCTTCTTTTTGGGGAAGCATGACAGCTACTGAAGGAATGGCTCAATCTCGCTGCTTTTAACCTCGTCTGTGTATCCCACCTCCTGATGGCCGGGATGGGCGGCTGGGTTCTGCCTTGCTCAGCACCCTGATCGCTTCAGGTCCTCTCTCTCTAAGGAGAGTGAAAACATCTCAGTATTTGAGTGGCCACATTACAGCCCACGTTAGCTTTATGGTGACAGGAAGTATGAATTAAATTCCTGGTCAGATGACCACTGGCAGTTCCCAGCTAGCATTTTCCAGCTGAGTAAACTCATAAATCTATTTATTCTTCATGGATGACAGAGCCCATTAGCTGCAGATGCCTTTGGCAATAGATTCTGATAGACAGAAGGTCATTCTGCTTTCAGTCTCTTCCCTTCAGATGTAATATGCTCATAGAGGAACGCTCGCATGGCCTGTCTTAAGATTCGGTGTCTGTAGTTAGTGAAGAAATATGGGAACCTAAGTATGAAAGGGTTTTCATTATTCAGGAGCTCTTTCAGGACTTGGAGAAGAATATGCTCTGAGTTAAGCATCAGTTAATGAAAGCACCAGATCAGATTTCATTGTTAGCATCCTAAGTCCGTATTTGTGAAAATGGACATGCTAGTTGGTTACTATGACCTTGAATTATTTCGATTTTGAGCTTTCAGGCCATGAGGCGCAAAAAAGGAAGCATCCTTAGTGACAAAAGGTTTATGGTCCCTTATCATAAAGAACATGCCAGTTCTTCAAAAGAAATAAAGATTTTCTTGATTCTTAGGTGTAAACAAATTTATTTCATAAAATTCATGTAAGAGACAAGCACCGTGTTTTAAGAAATGTCCTTCACCTGTTTTTAAAATAAACACAGCGACTGGTTTATGGGTGGTTTCTGCAGCCCCGCCCCTCGATCTGGCCAGGAGAGCAATGTCCAAACGCAACTCATCAAAAGCGTTTTTTGCAGGAGGCCATGTCAGTGGGGTTAAACCAGGAACAAAGCCAACGATAACTAAAAAATTTATCTGTTGATTCAGAAAAACATCTATTGAGGCTTGCTCTGCGTTCGATAGCATGCGAGAAATTGAAAATGCCAAACAGTAAGTGCTGTCCCCCTCCTGCCCGGTCTCCACCCCCCTGCTCGTCCAAGAGCCCGGGTCTCCTGAAGGACTCAGAGAAATCAAAGGAAAATGCACACTTTAGTCCAGGACAGAAATGTCCCTGTGGCACCGTGAGACATCAACAGGGATTTCCAAGCTGGACAGGGGTTCAGGGAAGGTTTCCCAGAAGGAGACATTTGAGCTGGGTTTAAGGGGCAAGAAGGAGATAGTGGCTCACAAAAGGATGGAGAGAAGACAGCAAAGAATTCCAGAGAGGATGAGGGCAGGTGCAGAGCCTCAGAGGAGCAGAATGATGCCCATGCTGGTTGTTGCACACAGAGGGAAATGGGGATATGGGAGAGGGCGTGGCAGGAAGCCTGGGGAGGTGGACAGGGAGCAGAGTGGAGGGAATTTCAGTTGTATCCCGAAAACTATGGGTAGTTTTTAGGCTATTCTAAAACAGGAATTTTTCTTCCTATATACAATCTCTCAGAAGATTTGGAGGATGTGATGGTCCGAAAATGAGAGAGGAAGCAATCAAGAGACAGATCTGGGGATCCGGGAAAGAACTCAGCATAGGCAAGAGCAAAGGTGATGCTCTGGGTGACGAAGGAAAGTCCACACAGCATCTGATGCAGAATGAGGCTGGAGGGTGGGATCTAAAGGGAGAAAAAAAGACTGGTAAATTTTGGATGGGTTTGACCATATTCATAGAAAAGAATGTTATGATTATGTTGATAATTTTAGGCTATTTCAATAACAGGAACCAAGAAATTATGCACATTAAAAAGTAAAGTAATTAATACCTCCAGGGAAAATGAAAAATTGCACAAGAAGGGAAATATAATTAGTTTATTACATGGATTTTCAGTGAATAATATTTACCTAGAAATAATGTTTATACTAAATATTGATTTTAACAAGTGCTATGTTATTGGAACGATGGAGAAGAGGGGAAGTAGGGATAAGCTTGTATTGCAGATGTAGCTTAAAACCTAAAATTTCAACTCACCAAAATAGCAGTCTAATCATGGTCATTATAAAGAAGGAGGATAATATTAAAGAAAACAGCTGGGAGAGTTGAAAGTGGCTGCCTTAGGGGAGGGGTATTCAAGATGGACAGAGGGGCCAAGCCCCAGGGTTGCTGATTTTCTTAACAAGCTTTGTAGTATTCGATTTTTGTAAAAGTTTACACATGCAAAACAAGATAAAGTTGAAATTTTTAATTGAAAGAAAGGATGAAGTAAGTTTGAAGACAGTGGAGGCACCTGAACTTAGGCAGTGGTGACGGGAATAGACTGAAGGGATGGGTTTCGACTATCTGGAAGACACGCATTAGAAGGTTAATACTACATGTCTGATTTAATGGGTTCAATGTTTCCATTTGGGAAGATGAAAAAGTTCTGGAAATGGACGGTGGTGATGGTTGCACAGCATTGTGAATGTACTCAATGCCACTGAACTGCACACTTAAAAAATGATAAAATGGTAAATTTTACCAGAATGGAAAAAAAATGAGAGATTAAGTGTCTGGTTGAAAGTTTTAAGTACAGAAGACAGGGAGCTAAGTTTGGTAGTGGGTTTTTTCTCTTGACTTGGTTGGTGACTGATTGGTGGAGGAGCGAGAGGGAGAGTGGAGTGTCCAGGTGTTACCTGGACAACAGAGTGGAGAGTTGTAACTTTCACTGTGATGAGAACCAGGAGAAGAAGTGAGCTTGTCAGGGAAGTAACTGATGTCAGTTTGACATGTTGAATTTCAGGGATACATCCCTGCTGACTGAGGCACATCCAAGCAGAGATGTGCTATGAGCTGTTTTGATGTGGGGTTTGGAGCTCAGCAAAGTTAGGCTTGTAGAAGATGAGGATTATAGAGTGGAGGCTGCCAGCCTACAAACAATGGTGGAGGTTATAGGGCTTGGTGAAGATGCTTACCTGCCTGACAAGTGAGCATGCTCCGGGGGGGTGGGGGAGATGGAGGCCAGGTGTCAGTGGTTTCCAGAGTGCTGGGTCGTGGAGAAGTTGAGGCAAGGTGCTGTGTGGATCTCTTGTTGTAACACAGAGTAGGGGTGTATGAAAGGAGACGGTTTCTTTGTGATGGGAGACGCTTGAACATTTTTATTGGAAAAAGCCACTAGAAAGGAATAGAAATGGGAGGCCATGGGATCCAGGGGAAGGATGATGATAGGAGATGTGGCTTGCTCCCAGACAGGAGGTGGGAGATAGAGGGCACATCTGTAGGATGTGAGCAGGGGGAAGGTGCTGCAAAGTCTCAGTGCAGTCAGAAGGCTCTACAGAAAGAAGATGGTCAAAGGAAAAGGGAAATGTGTGGAATACAGAGTGAGAGAGGACGGGTGGCTGAGTAGCACACGCAGATGGAACGAGACAGTGTTGAGGGCACAGCAGGGCAGAGACCACAGGTTTTCGGTGACCCCAGTGTACATGGTTCATGATTTTTATTCAAGCCATGCTCAGCAGCCTGGATAGGAAAAGCTGAATGATTACATTTTTTCAGACCTAAGACTCTGCAGAATGGGTGCAACAGAAGGACAAGAACTGCTTGTCCATCAAAATATTCTTCACAGACACCAGTTTTCTAACCCTTCCCTTAGATAACATTGAGTAGCAAGGGAGTATGTGGTTACAATGCAGGCAAAGATCCAGAGTGAGTATCCCTTAGGGGAGAGAAGCAGATCACCCACAGAGTGGCATCGTCTTACGAAAATCAGGAAGCCTAACCGTTCCAAAGAACAGCTAACCCACTTTCCACACAGAGAAGCTTAGGGAGCACACACGGAAAGTGGACAATTTCTAATGCGTTAACCAGAAGGCCGGAGAGATCCAGTCTGCAAGGGTGCATCCCGACTGATGTGCCTGAAATTGTTTCAAAGCAGGAATGAGCAGGCAGATGCTTCCATCCATTGATGGGGCTTGTGGTGCCCTTTGCGGAGTGTCTAGCTTAAAGGAAAAGGTACCACAAAGTCAAGAACTGGGCCATTGAGATGTAAGTCAATTGAACCCGGGACAATCTCTGCTGTGAGTGATAATGTTGGCGGCAACCAGATGCAAGCATTTCATCTTCGCTTCTCGGTAGACGTGGAAAACGCTTCTGTCACCTACACTCTTACAGAGTCTCGTTTCCTTTATCAAACTCTTGTGCATCATTTCTCTTTATCTATTTATTAAAATAATTCTGTTTTTCTTTCTCCTTATCCCTTTTGCTGGAGAGAATGAATCTATTTTTGTAGAGGCTTGAAATGAAACAGCTGGCCGTGAGCTTTGCCTGTCAGGGTTGTTTCTGGGGTCCACCTCCAAACCCTTCAGGCTCGTTCTGAGACCTCTGCGTCCTGCACTGCAATTAGAAAATTATTGTTTGTCTGAACTGTGCGCTCCTTCCGTGTGGGCATCTGGACTCATTACGTCTCCTACTCGCGTAAGGACTGGCTTGCTGCCCTCTAATTGCAGTCTTGCCCACCCTCTCACCTCCTTCAATCACCAGCCTCCGTGTCCAAGTGCTCTTGCTGGAATGTGGTGAGCAGGGATGTTTTTACTTGGCTGAGGGGTCTGCCTTAGAACACAAAAGGAGGATTTAAGCCCTAACCTCTTTGATAAACCCGTTATTCAAATTTATTAGCCGACAGATTGAGCCCAGAACAAGTGTAAACATACCGTGCTACGTGGGAGAGATATAAAGAATCATAGGCCAACACCACTGCCCTCACCAATGACAAGGGTGAGAAGGACCTAGGGCACAGCTCTCATCAAATCTAACAAGGCAGATCGCAAATAGTAGGACCAAGGGAGGTGGACTGGCAGGAAATATGTTGAGAGCAGAAGGCACCAGTTACTCCAAACTGGGGTTATCGGGAGCAGCACTCATGGATCAATATAAACTACATTTCGAGAAATGAGTTGGATTGAGCATACTCAGGAGAAAGGGGAAGACATTCTCAGAGTAGGAAGAACCATTAGGGCAGGAACGTCTGGGGACCATGAGAAACTCCATTAACTAGACTGGAGGGTTCGTAATGGGGAACTGGAAGAGATGAACTCAGAAGTGTCCATGGGACCCGACTGCCCAGAACTGTGAATCTAAGGGTGTACACTCGGAGCTTCAAAGTTAGGCAATGGGATCATATTAGAGGTTTTTGAGTGAGAGAGTGAAGGGCCTGAGGGAAGCGTTTTTCGGCGCGGCATGGACTGCACAATGCGTTGGAGGTAGGAGTCGTCGAGAGGTAGGAGGCCAGTTTCTACATGACGGAGACATGGGCTTTGTCTAGAATTCCAAGGGTGGGAATCCAACTGAAGACATCATGAGGGGATACCTAGCAATGCCCCGGAAAATGGAGGCTACAAGATAGTTGAGTCTTGGCCCTGGCAGTCAGAGAAGCGGTGGTGTTTTGGGCGGTCAGAGCGTGTCCAGCACACTCTGCGTGGAGTCCGTTGCAGAGCTGGTCCTGTCCTGAGGTCCAGAAAGAGTGCTGGGCGACAGGCTCTGTAGGGGGAGATGATGAATTCACGAAAGGTGTTTGGGGTGGTTCTGCTGTACGTGTTCTGTTCTTCCCTTTACCCCGTTAGTGACGGAGCTGACATCAGTGTGAGAAATTCCTCCGTCCAGATTTAAATGAGCACCCTCCCTCAAGCCAGCTGATCTTTAGAAGTGGATTTTCACTCGACCGGTGCAGTAGCTCTGGGGCTGCCTTATCGGGTCTTCAGTGTCTGTCCCTCCCTCGTCATGATCGCACGTCCACCTGGAAGGAGCTGTGAGGCATCACAGTGTAGCCCTAGGTATTTGTGAGAAAAATGGCTAAGAGGTTGTTCCAATACTGTGAAATCTTCCAGGAAAACCTGGGTCATAGGATTGAGAGCATGGACAGCTATGCAGATAATTTCACCTAGCCCTCTGATTCTTCAGAGGAGAAACACGGAATGCCAGAGGCTTAGAAGGGACTAGAAAGCAAGGCTCCTGACTCCCAGGCCCGGAGGCTCCCTGCCCACTGTTGAAATACCTGGCTTACTGTTGGGGTGACCTTAGAAAGTGGACAAAGTGAATCCTGTTCTCATCTGTCAGATCTGTGTAGATACAAGGCTGTGCAGGTTGCCCTTCGTCACCTGTGTTCTCAGAAGGAAGATTTCGCTGTCTTCCCACAAGCTCACAGCACTCACAAAACCTTTTGGGTCCAGTCAGCCTGGTTTTCTAATGGGAGTCCAGTCTCAATCTGCTGACTCTAACACTGCACGGCCCTTCTTTTAAGTATCATTATCCCGCTGTGCTTTATTGCCCTGTGTAAGGATGCAGTGGGCTGAAAGCAAATAACCCTTGTCTGAAATGGCCTAAAATAGACTGGTTATTTTCATATTAACTTTGAATTTTAATTGTGACCTTACATGGTGTGGAAGCCAACTGAGAGTCACACAGGCCTGCTAATGAACTGTTAAGTTCCCTCTGCGGCTCTGGAGACTCAGCAAGTCCCTCGGTCAGCAGTTCCCTGTTTTAGCAGATGCGCTGGGCTTGGGCCCAATGATGGTGCAGCAGCCCAGCCTCGTGCCTTATGCTCCGTATTGTGGATAACCACGGTTTGGTGCTACCAAGCGTCCACAATGTGACTTTGCCAAAGTGTACACGTATATGTGTCTGAATGGGGCTTGCATCTCCATTAAATGTGACTCTTTTTCTCCACAACTGTTCTCCCATAATGCAGACAGACTGGTTTGGTTATAAATATGGAACAAAGACTTCATGAAGGCATTTGGGGGTATCAGCATTTCATAGTACCATTGTCATCCAAAACTATTGATTAAAAGTACTTGCTGGGCACTGGTGGTCTGCTTCATGGTTTCTCAGCAGTGGTGCTATTAACGTTTTGGACCATGTAATTCTTTGTTGGGGGGAAGGGCTGTCCTGCCCGTTGTAGGATATTTATCAGTGTCCCTGGACTCTACTGTCTAGATACCAGTCACAGCAATAACAATGTCTCCAGATATCCCTGGGGGATCAAGTCATCCGCAGTAGACTGGCTGTTCTTTATTGTAGTCTGGCCACTTCTTCTCCAACCCTCCCTTTCTTTGCAGAGATGACGGATAAAGCTTTTGTCCAGGAATCTTTGGGTTCTTGCAGATTCTGCCTCACTCACCCAACACGTTTTCAGTTTTCCTTAATGCCATTTGCAAAGGCGTCTCTTCCTCCTGATAATCAGGATCTGTTCTTTCCTTCTTAAGAGCTTCTGATAGTTTCCATTTGTGCTCCAGGACATATCCATGTTTTTTTCCGGTAATAACCTATCCCAGACTCTCAGCTTACCTACCTCCATCCTCCAAGAGTGTCGTTTTCCCATCTAACCTCTCAGCTCGTCTGGGGGGCCTGGTATAATGAAAAGGGTCTCAGTAGGTACCGTTGTCTAGTCATGGAGTCCTGGTGGCACTTCTCTCATGGTGATACTGGAGAATGACCTTTTTTGTGCTTCCAGATGATTAAGATGTTATGGTTCTTTTGGTTATTAATACCAATGTTGTCAGGTACAGATATAGGCAATTTTGACTGTTTAGCAATTCAAATTCTTAAACCTCTTGTCTGGAGGAGCCAACATTTTATCATTTGTAACTTGCAAAATGCATCTCAGACATTTGATGACCCTCCAGCCTGTTAGATTATAAGCTTCCGCATGAAAGAGGTGAAGGTTTTCTGATAAAATCAAAACCAGGGAATGTTGGTGAACTCCTCATACCTCTAACGCTGGAAGACCATTCATGTGTCACTTTCATTTTGTCAATTAGAAGATTTAATTAGCATTTTAATATTAATATTTTAAAGGCACAGAGAGTAGAGTGCCAAGCAGGATGCCTAGTTCACAGAGCTGCTTCTGGTGACCTGTTGGGCTTGTGGAATCCGCATACATGTTGAAGAAGACGGGCATTTTGTCCGTGTCTGTTGGTGAAGCATCAGCTAATTTCATGAAGGATGAATCCGCATATGAAAAAGGCGGCCACAAGGTCTTGGTTCCAGAATTCATTCTACCTCTGGGACACTGTCCAACCCCCTTCCTTATTGTACTGAGCGTCAGTCTCATCTTGGTGGTTATTGTCCTGAGCATGTCTGTCTGGGACAGACTGAGAACCAGGGGAAATGGGCACCATAAAGATCAGCTTCAGAAGTTCCCCAGGCCATGAGTTCAGGAGAGGAGATGAGTATGATTAAAGTGTTCAGAAATCTTCCTTGTCCCATGCCCATCACTGCAAGCGTGGAGACCCTTGGCTGACTGAGAAATCTGACTCGTCTGTAAGCCAAACGGCGTGATTTCCAGGACGATTCATACTCTGACATACACAGTGGACAAGAAGACAGTCTTCTGTTTAGACCCTAAGCTTCTCCCAGCGCCCAGTCATGCGGGGGTTTGTCAGCATCTCACTTGCATCAGAATGGGACAGAACCCTTGGGCTTTGAGGAAAATGGCGGTGAGGACACCGATAGTAGTGACACAGAAAACAAAGTTTGTGAGCACGGTGTTGTGGTCCCCCAGCCCCCTGGTGAAGGAGGTCACAACAAAGCCAATACAGTGAGAGCTTCAAACGTTGGCCAACTTTCCTCCCTTTAAAATACTCATTAGGTGGATCCCTTTTATTTTAATGTCCTGCAGTGTAAGAGGGTGGCTGGAGGAGAGCTCCCTTCAGGCGCCTGTCTGCAGGGGCTGCCTCACTTCACGATCAGGTCGAGTTAGAAGGGGCTACAGGTCAGGCAGCACATCAGCTCTCTTGAAATGAAGGGGACACGTCATGTTTGTAAACCCTCCGCATAGCTGGTAAATAAGAGGTCACAGTACACACGTTTCACACACGTCAGTGTCACCACCACCACGTGTGTCTGTGCAGACCCCTGGAACTCCAGCCAAGTCACGTTCACCTCTCCACGCGCAGGTACCTTGTCTGTACAGTAGAGTAATGAACCTCCGTGCGGGTGGACTGTTGGGAGGATGAAGCGAGGTGACCAGACGCAGACACCTGTCCTGGGGGAGACTCGTGAGGTCCTGCTTCATCCTCCTGGTCCTGTGCATCCACTCCTCTCCCTTTCCCTCCTGTTTCAAACCATCTGTTAAACTTCAAACAATGCCTACGACACACACCTCACAAGCTCGCAAAGCTGTTTCTACCATCATTGAAGTAGCTTCCAAAATTATTTTCACCAACTCTCCAGAACTCGAATTTACAGAAAGCTGAGCATGAAGTCTCTATCCTAAAGAGAATTTTCTCCTGATCGACTCTGCCCTCAAAGTGCATTAGAGCCCTTCTCTAATTATGTTACAAGTCTCTATTTGTCCACGTAATTGGGGCACCAATGTGTGGTGGTGCGTGTGCAGCCCCATCGATATTATCTACTTTTAGTCAGATGCTCCTGAAACCTGAAAAGACAATGAGGGATGGGAAGAGATGCAGAAACCATGGGCCAACGGGCCGTGCGCTCCTGTTGCACAAGCTTATGGGAAGCCTTCCAGCACGATCTCGTCTCCTCTTTGAGAAACGGCTCTTCCTCTGCCCCTGCCGCCAAGTGTCTCTCCAGGGCTGTCTGTGCTTTCTGCCTCTTCTCCCTCCCACATTCACTCTTTTAAACCCCTGCCCTCTAGAGAACCTGCTCCCCCATCCTGGGGGCCTTGTAACTGGCAGGAACGTCCTTCAGCCACCTCCTGCTCTGCTGCCTGGGCCTTGTTCTCCAGCTTCTCCCTCAAGCTGCATCCTCCTGTGCAACCTCTGCCATTCTCTCTCTCAGTCTTTCCTCCTTCATGGGCTCTTCCTCCTCCATCTTTCTTATAGCTGTGCAGGTTCTGGAGGGTTCTGGAGACCTCACCCACTCCCATGGCTGTCAGTCTGCTTCCCACCAACTGATCTGTTATGTTGCTGATGCATTTATCTGATCACGCAACTTCAGTGCTCAGAAATCCCCAGTGCTCCTCCTCGACCTGGAGAATAAAGGAAGCATTTCTTAGATTGGCCCTGTGCACCCTTGACAATCTTAACCAGCTCCGAGTGAGCTCCTAAGCCTCTCTCTGCCTCAGGGTTCTAATCGGAAATGGTAATAATTGAACCTTCTCATGGGGCTCTTTGTGAAGATCAGCTGAGTTCACACCTGTAATTATTGAGTCCTTGGTACTGTTCTTGGGTGCGTGGTTAGAACTCGATAGGTTTAAGGTGACTGTTAGCTATTATGGTTGTCCTGGCCCTACTGGATCCTTCCCACTTCACAACTCTCTGTCTGATACCCTACGTCCAAATGCACAGGACTATCTGCCACTTTCTGAACGTGCAGTGCCTTTGCACAGCTCAAGCTGGGGAGACCCTCCAACACCCAACTCAAACGCTGCCCTTCTGTGGAGGCTCTTGCCTTCCTGTGTGCTTGGCTGCTGTCTCCTTGGCCCTCACTATACTCCTTGCAAGTCTCTGCTGGAGCATTGATGACATTGTATGTACTTGCCCGTCTTCTTCCTCACTGGACTGTGGCTCCTTCAGGGTAATGTCACGTCTTCTTTATCTTGTAGTCCTTTTGCCTTGTTCAATATGTCTACTATCAGCTACTCATTAATAGTATTTTTTAAATAAATTAAATAAAAGAAGAAACACGAGGAGAGAAAGATGTATAGAAGAATGGCTAAATCGATGGATATAAATGAGAACAGATGAAGGAATGGATGACTATTTATTCTAATATCAATAAGTGAACCTTTTAGAGGAAAGCTAATATAGTTTCAATGCTGAAATAGCCTGAAAAAAGAATATTTTAAGATGAGTCAAATATATTAAAGGACAAGCAAAATCACTATGTATATTTTATTTAGATTCTCAAAAAGCTGTTGACTATTTTGCTCTAAATCTGTCAAATACAGTTATAATGGAAATGAAAAAATGGTTATCACAGAAAAATATTGTCTTAAAGTCAGGACATGTGAAATGTTTGAAGCCCTTCTCTGGGTGGAGAAATGATATAAAAGATGATCAAATCCTTAACGATCAGTGACCGGCTTTGCTGTTTGTCTTTTCTAAACCACCTTGAGTTAGGAGAGCACCACAAGGTCTTCGAGTCTGTAGATGTTTTGAATAGTGCAAAGACAAGACGATGGAGATGGATTGTGTGAGATTCTCACAAGGCTCCACGAGTGGGCAGACGTGTCAGATGGGCCTCTGTAAGGAAATGCACTTACAGACATATAGTGTCAACTGTGTACTTATTAAGCAGTAAGGTCTTGTTTATCACTTTTTCCCAAAAATAACCCTGAAGTCATAATAAACTGCTCTCTGAAGACACCAACCAATAGAAGGGTGAGACTGAAAGCAAATATTCAAAAAGCTCCACAAAATATGGGCATCATTGAGTGAAAACTTGGTCTCATATCTGAAAACATTTCCTTGTCATGTTGGGAAAAGCTGTCCTGTTGGGAAAAGATGTTTTTTCAAGGTTCTATAATGTCTGAGTTAGAGCTGGTCAAGAGAAAGAAAACTAAAATATTCAGGGTTAGAGAAAGTTGTCTGTTGAGAGACAGCTAAGAGAAATGGACTTATGTTAGGAAAGATGGAGTCTGAGAAAAAACAGGAGAAATGGTGTGGATGGGGTGTTGTGTGATCCTTCAGTGGGATGGAGGGGTGTGGTTTGGGCCCAGGTACAGTATCCTGAGCGTGCAATTGGAGGCTAGTCTTTTGTCAATAGTGGACATGATGGATGGTCAGTGGGGCGAGGGCAGTTGAAGGCTGCAGCCAAGAAGAGGCACCGAGGACCACTTCAGGGCGAGACAGAAATTGCAGTTCCAAGGTAAGCATCAGATCAGGAACCCATGGGGCATGCCCAGTTTGGGAGACAAGAAGCACATTGAATGCTAGGTGCACATCAGGCCAGGAGACTGAGGGTAGTCAGGAGCTGAGAGTAGAAATCCAGTGGGATGGGGCGGGGCGCTTGGATGGACTGTGTTGCATGCCTTAGCTGCCTCCTCAGGATTTTCATTATCCATTCAAGTCCAGGCGGCTTTTTCCTTCAATATGTCTTGACTTAAAGGCAGCGTACAACTTGTGGAATAGGTGTAAAGAGGCTTGGTCACTGCATTCCGTGTGTCCAACCTTTAGCTGCAGTCATGTGTGTGCGTGTGCGTGTGCTTGCCTGTGCACACACATACACACAGGCAACTCTAATGTGCCTCTCTGTGTCTCATCTGTATCTTCAGTCTGTGAACTTATCTTTAGTTCAGGAAACCATAAATTGGCTTTGTGATACGAAAAATTTCATTTCTAATTCTCTACTTCGACTTTCTATTTTTCCTTTAGATTCTAAGAGGATGATCTCATGACTAAAGTATAGTTTTTAAAATAAAGATTGGGGAAGCATGATGGGGGATAGAACTGATTACCCCTGCAAAGGTGATGAAGGTCGAAGATAAAAATAACTTCCGGAGGTTGATATGTTTTTAGATGATGGAAATACAATGGGCATTTCCTAATATAAGCTAGAGGGCCTATTAATACTTTTCAAAATATTTTAAATACTCACTTTGAAGGTCAACCATGCTGCGCTCAAATTCTCCTTCTAGGCCAATGTTAAATGCACAATGGTTGCTAACTTGACCTAACGTGACATTTCCTGGGTTCTTGTCATCACCTTTCTAGGTTGATTTCTGGTGATTAGTGGAGCATCTGAAGTTTTAACTTAATACATGCCTTTTTATGTCAGTGGGGTTTCCAAAGTCTTCACTGTGGTGATTGTGTATCACCCATACACGTGTCTGGTCCTCGTGGGAGGCAGTCAAGTCAGATTCTATTGCTTGTATGTTACGGATGAGCACATGAGTTCCAACAACATTGGATGACCCGCCCAAGGTCAAAGAGCTGGTGGAGGAATGCCTTGCTCTCCTTCTCAGCCCTGTCTGTGAAAAGGTTGCCAGAGAGACGAACAGCGCTGCACTTAGCCAAAGCATCGATCAGACAGCTTAGTAAGTAAAAAAGGAATTAAATACTTGGCAGCCTCTTGGTTGGGTGTCTGTTTAAAAGGAATATTTCTGGCAGCTGAATTTTTACTATGAACATCCTGCACCAGCGTTTCTTTCTGCACGTCCCGTCTCTCTCCAGGCATTTGTTCCAAAGTATGAACATAAATCCATTCTCTGCATAAAACCTGTTAGTGTGAATGCTTATTGAAGTTATAAAGAATGTGCTTTTGTTCCAAGTAATAGGTTTACTTGGTTAGAAAGCCCCGAGTCACTGATGCTGTGGTGCTCCAGGGACGGTAACTGTAAGTGCTGCTGTCGGAGTGGAGAGTCATGATCAACGCAGTTTATGCAGCCGAAAATGTTCGCCCCCACCCACCCCAGTGGGCTCCGTGGAAGAAAAAGGAGGAGGAGGGGAAGACTGGCGTTCTTGCAGCACCCATCTTCTGCCAAGTGCAGATGCTGGAGACCTTCTCACTCTGTGTGTTTGAAGCCGTTGAGGCGTGCGTCACCATCCCTGCCTTTACGCTGATCCAGAAAACTGAGGCTCAGAGAGTTGATGCAAAACGTGGTTCTCTCTGACGTCATGTCTTCTTGTCCTCTGAAGGTTTTGCATCATAAAAGTGATTTTAGCCAGGCTCGTGTGTGGTCCCTTCACCAGGGTCAGTGTGGCAGATAAATTAGAGATGAAAACTCCCAGAGGAAATGAGAAGCCTGAAGGGAGGAGGGGAGGATAGAAGAGGGGGAGACAGGAGGAGAAGAGGAAAGAAGTGGAGAGTGGATGAAACCACAGGGATGCTGGCTCTGTGGTTCGCTTCGCTTCCATGCGCCCCATGGGGCAGCCCTCCCTCCCTCGTTCACTTGGCAACGTCGGTGTAGAGAAGCCCGGGAGGTCTTTGAACAGACCACTGAGGGTCCTGGAATGATTTCAGGGAAATTGATCAATGTCTACCCAAATGCAGCTAATGTATTTGATGAATTCAATTACCGCCTCGTCCTTGCTGGCAGGAACTCAGAGGTTCACCACACACAAGCTATAGCACCAGGAGCCTTTTGTTGTCCTGAAACATTCGATTTTCAGAACGTAGCTACCACTCACCTTCATCCACCGTGAAGAAAAGAAATATCTGTGCACGTGTTTAAGGAAGGGAGCCTGTGTCTTCAGTCGTGTTCTAAACATGGGAAGTGGAGACTTAGATGCCCTCAAGAATATTGTGACTTCATTAGCAGGAAAAATCTGAATCCTGCTCCATGGTTGGATGAAGCACCTCCAGTCATGCAGGGTGTCACGTGTACGGCATTATTCTTGAAATCCATTTTCAAAGATCTTGATCTTGGTTGGCCAAAAAGAATTATTGTGTCATATTCTCTACCGCTGAACATCGAAGAGATGAATTTCAGTATAACTCTGTCATTCATTAAACTATATGGTCTAAAAAAATTATACGACCTCACTTTAAATGGTCTGAAGCCTAAAAACTATTAAATTTTGGAAATATCCTCAAGTCACTAAAAAAAAAAATCTAGAGAATAGATTTAATTCTGGCGTGTTTTAGAAAAAGTAATTATTTTTCCAGTCACTTAGCCTGAATCACTGTCACGTTGACTTCCTTTTCTCTCTTGAGCTCCAAATCCAATGAGTTAAGTCTACTTTCAGTGTTTTAGGTAAATGAACTTGAAAACAAATCTATTTCTATCAACATTTTTTGAAATCATTTCTCTGCTCCATTGCCATGTTAGCATACCAATCCATCTCACCATTTTGAATTTCTTCCCATTCCAATTCTTCCTATATTAAGTTTCCTGAACTGCACTTTATGCACGTCACTACTCTACTCAAAAATGTTTCGGATATCTGCAGTATATACTGAATATGTGAACAGTATTATAGTCTCCATTTGGCATGGGGGCCTTAGCCTGGAAATGGAGGTCCACACTATCTGGGCCCAATCGCTCATTCCAACCGCCTATTCCAAGCAGATTAAACCCTTGCTGGTCCCTAGCATCGTGTACTCGTCTACTCTGGTTCTTTGTTACCTTGCTAACAGTACCCTCCCCCCATCGACCTTGACTGACATCCTGTAATCTTTGGGGTTTAGACCTGTTGGTCCCATTTCCACCGCGCTCCCTGGTCTGCTCAGTCCTGTCTGGTCCGTCTGCTGCCCAGACCCCCTTGGCACCAGCACAGAACTTCCCCATCTTGGATTTTAGCAGCTCCAGTGGCTGCTTTAAGGCCACGCGGCGTGTAAGCTTCCCGAGGGAAAGAGCCTTTTCTTACGGTTATGTTTCCACCGAGGAGGATGTGAGTTGTCTTCTCATCTTTTCAACTCGGAATAATACACCAGAGAAAATTTAAGCCACTCCAAAGAGTGACAAGTAGCAAATGGTAAAATAACATCTGAAGCGTGCCTTTCAGGCTTTCGCATTTTGTGGTTCATAAACAGGGAGCTTGGTTCATTTTCCCTGGAAGAGAGCTTTCACGTCCAGCTCCTTTATGTCACATGTTAAGAGCTGTGATAATCTGTGGACGCAGCCTGCATTTGCTCCTCTTTGCAAATGCTTTTTAAACGGAACAACATGCCTATATGTCGTGCATATATTAGAATCTGCCAGCTGTGTTTTGCATAAAGTTTTGACTACAATTCATCAATCAACATCAAATTGAGGCTCCCAGAATAAAAACACTGGAACAATACACACAGCGTTAATATATGGGCCAACAAAGCTTGAAAAGACAGGTTCAGATTTGTGCTATGTGCTCGGTCTTAATATAATACCGTAATAGTCCACTGGGGGAGAGTAAAACTTCAGTTATTTTGATAAAGTTGAGACTATTATGAAAATTATATTTCCATATATTGAAGAGACCAAAGGTGGCAAGAAGCCAGGATAGAGATTAATGCTGATCAAGAAGCAAACATATATATTTAGTATTTGTAACGAAAGTGGTGTGTGAAAATATTAGCCCCCACAGTAGCTGGTATTTACTGAGCATCTGATCTGTGCCAGGCATTGAGGGTTAGGCATTATTCCATTTAATCGTTAAAACACCCTACAAGGTACATAGGATTCTACACCCATTATAGAGGTGGCATAGCTAAGACTTGATGGGGTGGATGGCATTTCCTAATGTCACAGAGACACTAGGTAGGAAAACACACCAACTACAGGAAGCAGCTTCCTGTCTTCCCAACAACCCTTCTCGGACTCTCCAAAGCCGCTCGCATCCACGTCTGCCGAGGCTGCCGGGCCCGATGCTGTTGGTCTGCCCTTGGCAGGTGCAGGGGCCCTGCTGTTGGTGGAGGCACCCGTGAGCCCATCGGGGGCTCTACTCTCTGAAGCCCGGGGGCCAGAGCCACACCCTGCTCACTGACCGAGGTGAAAGAGAGCCCTGTCTGCATTTCGTGTTACACCTTCAACCAAGGTGTGCTTGAGCACGGCACTTTTTGCTTTTCTTGTGCCCTTCTTTCCTGGGGTTCACGGTTGGCATTCCCGGGTGCTACATGTAAGGGGCCGTTATCCAGACACACAGCCCTGAAGGCACAGTCTTCAGTCTGTCTCCGCCCACCCCACCCGGGGCGCTGTGGCCACTGGTCCCGTGCTTGACATCAGCCCCCATGACTTGTTTCCCTGACAGCTTCCGGGTCTTTCCTGGAGACAGACTTTGTGCAGAACCACCCCATGGACCTAAGACAGACCAGGGAGACCTGAATCGCGGTGGTGACAAAGACGGGGCCCCAGCGAGGACCTCTGCTGACGTGGTACGATCTGAGGCAAGAAGAGAAGAGGCTGAGCTGGTGCTCTTCCTGCCAATGGGCAGCAAGGAGAAAGCCGATCAACTCAGAGTCTCTTTTGAATCCATTTTCCCTGTCAAGAAGAGTCATCTTCTGACTGAAAGGTAGAACATGTATTTCTGGGGAGAAGTGAAGTCTGAGATATTGAGGAGATGACAGAGAACATAATTGCCCTAAAATAACTTAAATCTGCAGTTGAATTCATCCCAGATGATTTCCACCCAGGGAACCCAAAGAGCTTGTAGATATGATCACTAAGATGCTGACAGTAATTTTTGAGGAGTTACAGAAAATGGAAAAGATGCCAGAAGGCCTGGGCAGAAAAATACCATTCTGGTTTTCAGACGTGTTTCCAACAATCAATTATGTGCTGGTGAAATTTGAGTTTGCTGCAGGCAGAGTTATGCAACCTGACTTACAAAGACCCAGTTTGTGAACATTTAGAAAGAAAAGCAGAAATGTCTGTGATGGAGCCTGGGTTCACTGAGATCAAATCGTGCCAGAGAAAACTCATTTCTGTTTTTATGGACTAAACATGCATCTGTATCTTGATCCCATGAAGGAGAAGAGTGTTGGAAAAGGACTTTCTTTGGGAAAGAAGGGGATGTTGGGGAAGGGACAACAGAGTTAGGTAAACTTGAGAACCAGACTTACTGTCCGTCAGCTGGAAGGCAGGCGGCCACTGGCTGGTGTGCGGTCAGTGCTCACATCAGGGGATACGCGGCAAGTGTTCATTACATTTTCAGGGAACACAGGAAGCTGCAAACTGCCAGAATCGTGGGAGGATATGTTTCATTGTCAACCAAGGAAAGGCTAAAGAAAGAGGGCATGTTTAGCCCAGAAATTGTCTTCAAATGTTAGGAATGTTAAGTGATTAAGTGTATGTTGCGTTGTTTTAGAAATCAAGGGACTGAGAGGTTGGAGTCATCGGAGGTTGGACGATATGGAAGGAGCTACTTGAAAACAGAATGAGCTGCTCGGGATGTAGAGAAATCCTTGTTGCTGGAGCTGTTAAACGGAGGAGAGGCACGGCTTCTCAGGAAGCTGGGAGGAAGGGCCACACTCTGGAGGCAGGTCGGCCGGCTTCTCTGGTCCACTGAATACTCACTTATTGATGCCCCTCTAGGTGCCCCCAGGGGCTGGGTCCTGGATGGGGCCCCTGCCCGGGGAGTTTGTCATCTAGTGCAATTCCAAGAGGGAAATGGGCAATTGGAACACAGTGGGTAGACGCTGCCAGGGGAAGCACACAGCGCCAGGGATTCACCAGAGAGGGCTGGCCACCCAGCTCCTGTGAAGCTATGGGAGGCCTCCTGGAGGAAGTAATTTGTAAATTAATTTGGTGAGTTCACCTGCCAAGAGTTAGAGGCAGGGAGTCCAAACTTGAGGAGAATGAAGAAGGTTTGTGATAACTGCTGTGGGAAAGGAGAGACGGAGCTACGAGAGGAGATGGGAAGGCTCTTCCAGGAGAGTGTAGACCGGTGGGGTCTCCTGGGGACCCACAGGAAGGACAGAGGGGCAGGGAAGGACCTTCAGGCAGCACTCAGCATTTATCCGAGTTGAGGCTTTGCCAACAGGAGCCATAGCAGCGAGCAAGGCCATGACGTTTGAGGGTCTTTGTATGAAAACGGTTAAGATTATTGTCCTCGGAATTCAAGACGGATGGAAAGAAAATGAAACCAGGAGCGGCCCCTGAATAGGGAGAGTATAGTGTCCCCAACCCGGGGTCTCCAGAAAGTCAGGGAGGCAGTGAACAGATAGAGTAGGGGGTGAGTATTTCTGAGGAATCTCCCCCCACTGAGAGTTTTCCCCAAAATTCTTATTATGAAAATAGACTAACCTTTAGCAAAGGTGAGCAAGTGTACACCTGCGTGCTCACCACTCAGATTCAGTATTTTGCTCTATTTTTGGCTATATATTTTGCCGTATTGCTCACATTTACAGTCACACACATAGATGCCTGAACATTTGAAAGAAGATTGTCTATGTCAACTAAATTCTGAATTCCTCATCGTGACTCTTCTACAAAGAAAGACATCTTCATACATAAACGCAACACATTTACACCGAGGATAATTGACAGTAATTCCATAATATTGTGTAATATTCTGTCAATAGTACAATATCCCCAATTCTTCCAAAAGTGTCTTTAAAGCTTTTTCAGTTTTTATAGCTTTTACTTCATTTTTCAAACCAGGAATCACTCAGGTTTCCTGTGTTTGCATTTGGTTACTTTATCACTTTTGTCTCTAAATATTGGACGTTTTGTCATGACCTTGTTTTTTTAAAGAGTCCAAGCCGGTTTTGTAATTTGTTTCTTCTTCCTCTGTATTTCCTCTAAACAAAAAAATCTGTCTGGATTAAATTCAGGCTGGACGATTTGGGCAAGCATGCTTCCCAGGGGATTCTGTGTTGTGCTTGAGGCAGTAATGGCGGGTGGCTCCGCTGGTGGTGAAACATTGTGTCTCTCAGCTGGGCTGGTAAGTGACAGTTCTCTCCATTGTAACTATGCTTCCCCATTTTCAATTAGTAAATAATTTATTGGGTCATAGTTCAACTCTACATAAACAGCCTACTGCCCAACAACCGCCACACAAGTCCTTGCCGGATTCAGTTATTTCACCAGTTTGGAAAAATGTTGATTTCCTGATTGAACCGTTCCTTCCAGATTTATTAGCTAGCCTCCAACTGTCAGGAAGAATTTTCCTTTATTTTTCTCTGTGTCTTTTTTTGAGTATTATTATAGACTCAAAGATTTTGAATTCTGAATTTTTTATTCCTTGACGTAGAGTGATTTGCTTTGTTCATATGGTCAAGTCCCTAGTGAGGAATATCTCATGTCCTGATAATGTAGCTAAATGTACTGCTGAGATAAGAAGTCTGGCTGTCTCATTCTAATATAAAGTAGAAGAGTTAATAAGAAGCTGGAAGGATACATGGGCATATGGACTCCCCTACTACAGGTGAATAAGAGATTTCAGGCTCTCCTAGGAGAATTGACTGAAGGAAATTGGATGAAACATCTGGGCACAAGCAGGGCAGGTCTGGGAACTCCAGTGCCCGAGAAAATGTAACTCAGCTGCGCCCGTCGCCCCCTCACTCCCTCTGAACCCCTGCTGCTGTCCTGGACCTGCCACCCCACCTCAAATCTGGGGGTGGTCCCTGCACACGGCATTGTGTGTGTAAGTATGGTACATTGTAGCACATCGAAACAGGGGATGCTCATACAGTGGCTTAGACACCAAAGCGAGGTGAAATGTTTAGACTACCCTAACAACGTAGACTCCTGTATATCTTTTAGGGGGAAACTCTACCTTCAAAATAATGAATGAATGAATAAATCTCAGCAGCGAATGCAGAGGTGGCAGGTCGGTGGTTTAATGTATATTTTTAAGTTCCATCACAGAGAGTTAACGTTTTCACGTCCATCGGCGTGTGGAGCTTGTAAACCCCAGTTGGTCCTGATTCTGTCACCCCCGTTAGCCAGCGTTTCTCAGTAACTGAAGGCAGATCTGAATGGGAATGGTGTGGGGAGCTTACCTGGGTGCAGATCTGGGGGACCCACTCCGCAGACCACCCCTAGAGGTGCTGACTCAGCGGGGGTGGGTGTGGAATGGAACCATGCAGCCACTCCTGTGCTCCCTGATGTCTGATGACCGTGCCCTGCTGTCCGACAGCTGACTGCCCAGACCTTCCTTGCCTGGCTCATCAACCCTCAAGGCATTCATTTCCCAGCACTGGCTCCAGAATAGTCTAGAAGTGTTAACCATCTCTGTTTCTAAACACTGCCCTTAGAACTGACTGAACGGGATTTCAGCCAGCTGAGGCTGATGGCACCTGCTTCTGCCTTGCTGAACTCTCATAGAAATCGCTCAAACGGCATAAGAGGCTGGCACCACGCCAACATGCAATACACGGTGCCTGTTAATATTATCAGCAAGGTGTGCAGTAAGCTAGGAGGGCAGAAGATGGGGGCGGGCGAGACTGCATGTAATTAGGGGCAGGAGCAAGTAGCCACACTGCTTGAGCTACTACTGGTTATTGAAGAAATTCATGCAGGTTAATCTCTCTTTAAAAATTACAGTGCGCATACGTGATCATTGCCCAGAGTGGAACGTTAGGAAAGCAGAAGTATAACGTATTCAAGATAGCCTGAGAGGACCAAGCAGTGTTGAAAAATAGACACATTCTTACTGTAAGCACCATGATTTGAATGCGTTCAGCAAAAATAAGAGCCAAATAATACAAAGCTCACATTGGGGAGCCCATTGGACTGAGGTTTTCCTTTTGATTATGTACTTTAAGGTAGTCATCAGACGATGTCCACGCGAGTGTCCTTGTTAACTGAGGTCCCCGTGGGTGGAGGGTGGGCTGCAGCCCCTCGAGAGGCAACACAAGGGCAGCCTTTACCCACGTTTGGAAACGTGTGGACATTCCCCTGGTCTTGGGCTGATCATTTGACGTAGGTAAAAAGTATGTTATAGCTGAAGGAATCCTATTCTTTAGTCTGTCTCCCAATTGCTAAATTTAAAGGAGACCTAAGTAAGTTTTTATTAAAACATATGTATTGAGTACTAACTAGTGTTTTGGGCCACATTAGACCCTTAGCTCATTTTTCTTCAGCTGGAGCATATTGACACTTTGGGATGTGGGGTGGTTGTGATTTCCCAATGAAATAATGAAAATAAAAATGTTCGGTTCTCTATATCCATACGATGGAATATTATCCAGCCTCAGAAAGGAAGGAAATTCTGCCACAGGCTACAGCATGGATTGACATTGAGGACATTGCGCTGCGTGAAATAGGCTGGTCACAGAAGGACAAATATTCTATGATTCCACTGATATGAGGCACCTGGAGTTATCAACCTCAAGAGACAGGAAGTAGGTGGTGGCTGCCAGAGGCTGGGGGCGGGGAGGGGAGAGCGTGTTTAATGGGGCAGAGTTTCAGTTTTGCAGGATAAAGAGTTCTGGAGACAGAGGGGGGTGTTGGTTGCACAACAATGTGAATACTCAACACGACTGAACTGGATGCTTAAAAAGGGATAAGAGGGTAAGTTTATGTTATACGTAGTTACCACAGTTAAAACAATTTAAATGTTCATTTCTTAGTAAATTGCACAGCACCTTGCAAACTAAGGTCTTTATTGTTTTAATTATGTTTCAGCACTGAGCAATATAAGAGTTTTTAAATTTATAAATTATACCTAATTACGTAGCTTCAGACATGAAAACATTGCAAATTCAGCCTTTGAACTGACTTCAATGAAAGCAAAATGTATATTCAAGGGTGTGAATGACTCGATGCCACGGTCAGTGGAAGATGAATAGATCGTGTCCCCTGGGAGGCGAGAGTGTGACCCTGTGTTACTATCTAGCTCCGTCCCCTGCAAATGTAACAAGAGTAAGAATGTTAACTGTGTTACGAGGCAACAGTGCCAACGGTAACAGTGACCCTGGCTGGCAAACTGAGTCAGGACCAAGGGAAGGATAAGCATCAAGGGGGACACCACGCATGGGTCTTCCCTGAGTACGATGACTGAGAGCTGAGCGCACCCCTGTGGAACCTGGGCTGCTGTGGCGATGCAGTCGTATCGGGGAGTGTTAGCCTCTCCTGATCCAAGCAGCCCCCGCGCATGCCCCATGGGGTGTGTCCTTACGTGGGAACCCATCCCCTGAATGCCTGGGGCTGCCCAGATGGCAAGCGGGGTTCCTGTCCTGTATCAGGATGTGGCCTGTGTGGGCTAGTGAGTCAGGAAGACTATCTCCATGTACCATTAAAAGGGTAAATCCACAGTGCAATAACTGTGGGGGCTGAGGCTGGGGGACTTCGGGGCTCTTAACCCAAAAGCAATCAGAGACAGCCAGAAGGTCATGGCCTGAGAGGGAGCATGGATGTGAGCTGAGGAGTCAACCAGATTCAGTGTCTGAAACTAGGAGAGAGCAGAGACTAAGGAAACTAGACAAGAGGATGCAGCCACTACCTGAGGCAGGTACCTGTGGGAGAGCAGGCAGAAAGCACCTGGCCTCCCACCCAGACACCTGGGTGTCAATGGCCTTACCACGACAGCAAGACAGAGCTCTGAGCCCCCGCAGTGAGGAAAGAACTGCCTGGACCGAGGGTCCCAGGAGGAAGCACCTGGGGTGCAGGACGAGGAGAGAGAGAGATGGATGCACCGACTGGAAGACAAATTCACTGCCAACGCAGTGCAAGTAGCAGAACAATCATAAGATGGTTTTAGAATCAGTCTGGTTAAGATCCACACCGAAATTAAGGAGAGAAGAGCGACATCCATCCTAAACAAATTCAAAGTGATGAGGGAAGAAGAAGATGGGAATTAAGAACAGATATGAAAAATGAGGAGACAAAGTAATTTAAGAATACGGTCACTAAATTTAAAAATAATGCACTAGGCAGGGTAAAGTCTGCACTGGATGTACTCAAAGTCTATCTGGGAAAGAGAGTCTGAGTTATTCACCAGAATATGGCTGAGAAACACAGAGAAATGAGAAGTATGGAACAGAAGTTAAAATGGAGAGAGGAAAATATTACAGATGCCAACATATGTCTAGTAAGAATTCCAGAAGAAAAGATTCTAGGGAATGACAAGGAAGCAATAGCCAGAGAATAGTAGCTGGGAATTAACCAGAAGGATCTCATCCATCACCAGACTGAAGATCTTCAGCTACAGCCTGCAAGGAGCACACTGCAGACCTGAGCAGATGGTAGGTGAACTCAAGACCGTCCATGATCAAGAGGAACTCTTACTACTGTCAGCTAGAAATACAGGCTGTCTCCAGACGAACAAGGGTTAGAACCACAGGAGATTCCTCATTAGCAACAATCGTGCAAGAAGATGGCCAAATTATAGCTTCTAAGTACCGAAGAAAAATAACGTCCCATCTAAACTTTTATGTCTAGGTAAAAAATTAGTTACTGTAGAATAATATACAGTCATGCATAGCTTAGCAACCAGAACATGTTCTCAGAAATGCATCATTAGGCGATTTCATCATTGTGCAAACTTCACAGAGTGCATTTACACAAACCTAGATGGTACAGGCTACGACATACCTAGGCTGTCTGGTACTAATCTTATGGGAACTTGGTCCATCATTGACTGAAACGTCGTTATGTGGCACATGACTGTAGTGTCAGATATACAAAAATTCAACCTTTCGTTATACTTGAAATGTTGCTAAAATGTATGTTTAAGCAAGAAAAAATAATACAGAGGGAAGGTATGAGATACAAGCAATAACAGTGAGCAGAGAAAGGAATAAAAAGTTTTGTAAGTTTAACTGATTATTGAGGATTAAAAATTACCTTTTGGTGGCTGGCCTGGTGGTGTGATGGTTAAATTCATGCACTCTGCTTCAACAGTCCGGGTTCACGGGTTCAGATCCCAGGCGTGGACCTACACACCACTCATCAAGCCATGCTGTGGTAGGCGTCCCACATACAAAATAGAGGAAGATGGGCACAGATGTTAGCTCAGGGCCTATCTCCTTCAAGCAAAAAGAGGAAGATTGGCAACAGACGTTAGTTCAGGGCCAATCTCCCTCACCAAAAGAAGAAAAAATAACCATTTGAATGCTTATTTGAATAATTTAAAGAAATTACTTCACTAGGTAAAGGGTTTTAAGATCCTTCTCTGTCACAACAAATAACTTTAGTAAAGGCAGAATTCATAAAAAAGATGATAAGAAGCTCTGCATGGGATTACAAATACATCCAACCAGGACATATAGTAAGCATGAGCTAATATGCTCCTCACAAGATGGCATTAAATTCTATAAAATAAAAAGGAGAAATTGACAAATCTATAATTGTAGTAGATTTTAATATATTTTCTAGAAAAAAGTAGATCAAGCTGAGAAGAAAATAATGAGGATATAGATGATTTGAACAACACAATGACAAATGTAATATAACTATATATCAACAAATATAGAATAAAACATGATTTTCAGGCACACATGAAACGTTTACAAAAATCAACTGCAAAAATTTTAAAGAATAAATATGATGAAGCTACTTGCTCTAAACATAATGCAATTAAATTAGAAACCATAATATGAAGAAAGATTTCTGTACATTTGGAAATGATCAGATGCCAAAGGGAAATAGTCTTCTCTGTAGTTGATGACTTGATGATACCACAAGGAATGTCAGAAAACATTTGGACATTAAATAACATCAAATAAACTAATATCAGTACTTGTAGAATACAGCTAAAATGGTACTTAGACTGTTATTTTAAAAATCCGCAGATGCATTTACTGAAAAATGACAAGGACCATGGGAAAAAATGAGTTAAATAAATAGCAAAGTGAGCTAGAGGAAGGAACAGAGAGGGCCAAATCAAGAGAAAGAAGATGATGAAGATAAAGGAAACAGGAATCAGAACGGAAAGCAGAAAAGGCTACTTCCTTAAAAGTAGAAAAACCTCTATCAGAATTCATCGGAGGGCTGGCCCCATGGGCGAGGGGTTAAGTTCACGTGCTCTGCCTCGGCGGCCCAGGGTTTGGCCAGTTCGGATCCTGGGTGCGGACGTGGCACCACTCATCCAGCCATCAGCCATGTTGAGGTGGCGTCCCACACTGCACGGCCAGAAGGACCTACTGCTAGAATATACAACTGTGTACTGGGGGGTGGGGAGAAAGAAAAAAAAAAAAAAAAGATTGGCAACAAATGTTAGCTCAAGGCCACTCTTAAAAAAAAAAAGTGGAAAAAAACACTGATCAAGAAAAATCAGAAAATTTTTTGAAATCACAGTAGAATTGTCAAAAATCATAACATAACAAAATGAGCAATTTCATGATAAATTTTACAATTTAGATTAAAAAGACAAATTTTAAAAAAATAAAATTGAGGTTAAGTTCATGTGCTCTGCTTCGGCGGCCCAGGGTTTCACTGGTTTGGATCCTGGGTGTGGACTTAGCACCGTTCATCAGGCCATGCTGAGGTGGCGTCCCACACTGCACAACCAGAGGGACCTGCAACTAGAATATACAACTATGTACTGGGGGGCTTTGGGGAGAAGAAGAAGAAAAAGAAGATTGGTACCAGATGTTAGCTCAGGTGCCAATCTTTAAAAAAATTAAATAAAATTGGCTGAAGAATAAATTGAAAACCCAAATAAACTGATTACAAGTAAATAAAACCGTAATAAAAAATCTGAGTCTCCCTCTTCTTAGGCATAGGGGGAGGCAGAGAAAGAAGAAGGAAGGGAGGGATGGAATGTTAGAAAAGGAGGAGAGGCTTAAGGGCGCTTCCAGAGAAGATCGGCCAATACCGTGAAGTGTCTTCTTGGGCCCAACACAGGCCAAGGACAGGCCAAGGAAGGAAAACGACAAGTCAGTTTTACTTGTGGCTGCAGATGGAAAACATCAAATAAGATGTTAGAAAATGACAGGTATGTGTATATACAATAAATATGCACAGACTCTTAATTTTAATACAGTAATTGCTCCAGACCCAGTGAGGTTTATCTCAGGAATGAGAAGATGGTTGACAATCAGCACATGTATCAGAACAAGGGGTCATAAAGAACAGGTGGCAAATGTGTGCTGCTGTCAGGTGCGTATTCACCCCTGTGGGCAGACAAACCGTGAGCTGCTTCAGAAGCTGCCCCGGTGCCATTCCTCCATTTTCCCGGACCTCCTCCTCCAGTGCCTGGCTCCTCTCCCTCGCGTGGCACCTCCCTTGATTTATCAAGACTTGGGCATTTCCATGATGTTCTCGGTCGCCATGGTGATCTCATGGGGTCCCAGACTGTGTCTTGTCCATTTTTGTGACTGCAGTGCTGGATGAAGTACTGGAGATATAGGAGATGCTGAATGAATGTCTGCAGAATGACAGACTGGATTAATTCGTGGATAGTGTGCAAGCAGAAAGTTACTCAGCGACGCTGAGGGCTGCCCTTTTGTGAAACGTTCTTACAATGAGAACTTACTAGAAGATAATTGCTAAGGACATCGTCTGCAGCCACAGAAACGATCAGAGAAAAACGTACCAATATGTAGTCAATCGGCATAATTGAAACCAGCCTTTTGGCAGACGTTCACATGCAGCAGGCATGTGGGTGATATTCAAAGTGGAGGCAGGGTACTCCCCCTTGGGTGGTTTCTCCAAACAGTTTAAATGTCTTAGCACATTCCATCCATGCGTAGAAGATATTCAATGCATGTGCCCTCTGGTACCTTTTCCTCTAAGGCAGAAAAGCAGTATTTTTGTGTTCATTAAAAAGAAAAAAGATTCAAGTAATATTCATCTGATTCACCTAAGATGATTGGGCCACTGATTGTGGGGTCAAAAGCATAAGCTCAGAATACATTTTAGATTCATTGTATATGTCCTTCTAGATAATTTTCAGATGCGCGCTAGACAGTTTTGTGCATAAACACAAGTAGTACGTGGAGAGACAGTGTATGTATGAAAATGTGGTTCATTTTTAATGAGAATGGTTATGGTACAGCATGGCAGAATAGACCACTGCAATAGAATTTGCCTTTTAGGATAATTTTATGGCTCATTAACAGGTTTCACTACACACTTGAAAGATGACATTCTCTGCAAAAAGATTTTAATGCCTCCATATCATCAGTGATCTGTGATTCCTTTGGTTAGATTTTAATTTGGATTTTAAATAGGCATTAGAAATTGTCTTTGCTAAAAATAAGAAGAAAGTAACAGTACAGATTAAATATTATGAGGCTTCATTACTTTTAATAGAGGAACTATTTAGGTGTGTTTATGTCGTGTGTGTGCTTTCTCGATTACAAGGAAGTCGTGCTGATGTTTCTTGCAAGGCCAGCTTGCGTCCAACCACATAAAGCAGAGGCCTCTCTTCCACGATGGGAGGTCTTCTGGTGGAGGGAGCCTGGGGTTGCTGATATTCAGAAAGCCTGGATCGCTGTGTTCTGGGGCTGCCGTGCCTCCAGGAAACCCAGAACCTTCCCCCCAAGGCCTCAGGTTCTGGGTATTTAAAACAAGAATTGGACTATAAATCTGAGTACACACTTGCTCTTCTGTAAGACCTAGAAGTCTATGACCTGCCGCCCATACTTTGTTGATGAAAAATCAAAGTTGGTCATTTGATGTATTTTTCTCTATCACAGTTTGTTTCCCCTCAGAAGTAGCTTTAAACTGCAACATCCAAAAAAACAAAAAAACACGTAATGGTTGGTCAAAGGCAATTGATTAGTCTTTGAAACGAAAGACGATATTGACACATCCAACCAAGAAGGGAACAGCAATGTCTTAAATATTAGGCATCAGAAACCATGAACGAGTAGAGAAAAGAGCTGGTCTCTATCCCGGCTCCACTGAGCCCCACCTTTGGGCGGCGGGCGCGCCATCGCTGTCTCTGTACCTCGGATGCTTCCTTCTGAGATGAGGCGGACGCAGCTTTCCCTCCTGCTGTGTGGAGGAAAGGAAATATTTGTGCATAAAGATAAACATGAACCTGTAAACTGTAGAGACCAAGAGAAGGTGGCTATTATCACCATCAGGAAAGTTCAGTTTACAGAACTTGGGAGGGAAAATACTTGCTATTCAAGCGTAAATCACTAAGCTGAAATGTCTTTCGTACACGTTACAGGTCATGCATAAAAATTGCATCTTGCGTTAATCTGACACATGATTAGAATCATCGGGCTTAAGCACTGAGTCAAACTTTTTGGATTTTTTTAAAGACTGGAAATCACTAAATTCAACTTTTTAGCAATTAGTAGAGTAAGAGTTTTATTTATTCATTGATTGTGTGCCTAATAGGTGTGAACCACCCACTGGGTGTCAGAGACGATGCTAATCTCAGTCCCATCTGCTACCAGTCAGGTTCTGCCCACGAACAGATAGTGACACACAGAATCAGAAACAGCGCTGACAAGAAGAGAAAGAAGAAAAGGAGGAGACCGCAGTCTCTCCAGGGCTCAGACCCCTTCACATACAGGCTCTCACTTTGAGGCAGAGCTGGTAGTGTTCCCCCACTTGAAATGCAAAGTGGGGTGAGCTCTCCAGGATCACACTGCTCCCTGGGAAACACAGAGGAGATGGAGCTGAGGACTCCGAGTGTGGACTGCAGTCTAGTGACCTCGTGAGTTTTGACTCCCTGCTTACTCTCTTAGGGATACTAAGCAACTCACTTACCCTTTTTTCTTCACTTGGGTGTTTCCATCTGTCAAACAGAGACACTAACATATCTCTTTCGTGGACCACGTGGATGTGTCATGAAGCCCCGAGACACTGGCTGGCACCCAGCCCCCCATGCTGGCCGGTCACCATTGCGGTCGTCCCCCGGAGCTTGAACACAGGCGTTCTGCTCATCTGTGCCATTTCCACCACACACACTCATTTTGGGAACAGGTGTTTCTCTTTCTACTTTCTTTTTTTCCTTCGTATGCCACTGTCGTAGGCAATTTGTAAAGGCCAGTTGCCAAGATCAAGATTATAGCATTTAAAAATTCTTCATTGATTTGCTTTGCCTTCTTGACAAAAGCAGCTGCCAAATTTAATCTGAGAAACTGCTTTTATGTTCAAGAAATGCTCTGTGCCTTAAAAAAAGAGGTGGGGAGGACGAAATATCCACTTAATTTAAAGGGGTTGGAGCCAAGAGATTAGTCCCACCAAGGAAACTGCATGTTTATTTTTAATTGTCCCATAAAGGTTCACGGACATATTCTCCTGAAGTCGCCACTGAAATTGTTGACTCAGGGGAGGGAGGGCAAAGTAAGATGACATAGACAAGAGTGCTGGGTATTGAATTTATGAAAGCTTATCTCTTTTTATTTTTGTTTCTAGAAAGTCATGGCCATTTTTTTTTATTAATAGTAAAAACACATTTGCAATTTCACATTGAAAGCACTTACACCAAGCTGTTCTTTTCTACGTCTGTTGTATTTGGCATGCTATGAATTTTTGGAAATATGGTGACAGGGCAGCAATGGCTCGTCCATGGCCTGTTAGCCTGGAGAGCACATTTAATTGCCCTCAAAGTGTGTTGGGTTCAGCTGGGTTGTCTGGTCCAATTTGATGTTGGAAGCCTGGGTCATCGGGTCCTGAAGCGTGAATTCGGAAGCTGAGGTAGGGAAGTGCAGGGGAAGACCACGTGAAGGGAGAGACATCTTAGACATGGAAACAAGAGCTCACTTGCAAAATCTCATGGAAGATTCCAGAATGCAGTGGGTCCTAGTCCCAGTCATTCCACCGATCACTCATGGCCTACAGGAGACTGCACCTCTCTGGACCTCTGGACCTCCCGAGCAGATGACCCCACAGCCCTCTCTCTTCTTGCTTCAGGCACGTTTTAGTCCAAAGACTTCTAATAGCACACTCTGCCGTGGGCTGCCTTGGCGGGACCACGCATTCCATATGTGATGCTCTGGAGTCCAACAGATAAAGGAGGGTCGGGACACCAAACTCACATCCCCTCCGAAAAATTCACTGGGCTTGCATTCCACAAACTCTCAAAGGAGTTCACCTTGAAAAGAAATCTCATAGATGCTTCCTGTATTTTGGGGAACAGAACCCACCCAGCAGTCCTCTCTAAGAGTTCTGAAACCACTCTTGTGCCAGCCGACTGTCACTTTGGGTGAGGCACACTTGGTCACAGAATGCATGTAATCCATGGCGGAACATAAGGGATGGGTGACCTGCTGCTGCCAGCTTCTAGAGGCACAGGTGGCAGACGCTGAGCCTGGAGTAACATATTTTAGACAGAAACCTTTGCAAAAGGACATGTTCCTGACCCTCAGGATTGCTTTGGATAATACTGGTTTGGAGGTTGGAGTGGACGAATTGCATCTACTGTGTGGTGAGCCAACCCGGGAAAGCCTTTCAGCTGGAGGGCATGTTGGAAGCACCGTCGTATCCCTATGGCAGCGAAAGCATCAGACTAACTGGTTGGGAATTTTCTGTGTCCACAAACATATATTCAGCAAACCACTGAACTCCCATTAGGTGCCTAGAACTGTGCCAGATACTGAAGATAAAGGAATGGGTGAATCAAGCCTAGAGGGATTCTGACCCTGGGATGCCAGTGAGCAGAGCAGGTCGTATAAGCTGGAATCCAGATTTTATCAAACTCTGAAATTGTTTGTCTACTTCTTGCAACTCTTTCTCTGCTTTGCATATGTAGTCTAGAATAACAAATGTTCTCTTCAGCCCCTAAGGGGCTTCAAACTCTCAAAAACAGAGAGAATAATACGTCTCTGAAAACCTGAAGCCAAGATTCTTTATGTAAATATTATTAGAGAGAAGAAGGGAAATGAGGATGTTACTAGGCCCACTCATTCCTCCCAAATAAACACTTTGCAGACAACTCAACCACCAGCACCTAATTAGGACTCTAGCCTATAGGGCTGGGCTGACCTGCAGGCCAAGCTTGGAGAGGGCCCCATATCAGGTTACATCTTAGCCATCAGAGGTTAATCATCGCTGCCAGCAGCTCGGTTATGCTCTCTCTTCACACAGATTTTCTCTTGGTAAACATGGAACGTTCTCTGAGTGACCCCAAGGAAATTGCATTTAGCTGCCCCAGCAAATTATCAGAGTCTGCGGGATGGGGTCGTGGAATTGCCAGGATGCATCAGAGAAGAAACTAGACAAGATGCCAGAGGAGCCATATTGAAAGTAGCTTTAGAGTCAGCTGCCAGCTCTTCACCCTAAAAATCTGTCTCTTTGTCCGTAAGACAGAGATTGGAACATTTTTTCCACGTCCATAAGAGGACTGTTGAAAATACAGCTTGGCAAATGAAAGTGAAGGCATTTGGAAAAATAGAAAATGCTCTATAAACACGAGTTGTATCGATGATCATCGTCGTCAAGCAGATCCTAACGTGAATGTGTTTGCCCGGTCAACACTTCTTGGGCCGCCACGAACAGGGTCTTGAAGTTGTCTACCTAGATGCTCACACATGACGTATTCTCTCTGTTTTCTTCCTAAAACTGCAGTTCTGCCAACATTTTACCAGCCACGTCAACCCCATCTTGCTGACTGTTGTGAGATGTTTGACTATTTCTGATATAGAGACCCAGTGCCCTTCCAACCTCGCCTCTTATTTAGTAGACAGGCATCATTTTGGGTCAGGATATTTGAGTTTCAGCCCCAGATTTTCCACACTGGCTGCGTGACTTAGTCACGTTACTGACATCTCGGGGCTGTGCATCTGTTTCCACTCGGTGGTGGAACGGGACAATGATGCCCACCTTTTAAGAATGTGTGGGAAATGGGATAAGGATGCAAGTGCTTCATAATCTCTAAATCGCGTAAATACTAATTATTTCTAATAATAAGAGGTGGGATCCACACTGGCTTGTAGCATGAGAACATGGTTCAAGGAAAGCTTTGTTGAACCAAATTTCTGAGCGGTTCTGAGACAGACCTGACTGATGGCAGTTCCCTGGAGCTGGGGACTGTTGACGCAGCGCTTCCTCCGCCCGCGACGGCCGTGGGAGCACAGGGAACTCGTCCTCCAGGGGCGGCTGAATTCCTCTCGCGTTCCTGACTGTGTGAGTGAAGATGCTTTCACCTCCATCAGCTCTGTCAGTAATTACGCATCCAGCTTATACATTAAAAATGAATATTTTTGCCAACAGTGGAGAAAGAAGCTTAAGTTAAAATACTTATTTTGTGCAAAGGATTTGCCAAATTTTCGGCTATTTCCACTTTAAAAACACTTGTATTTATCCTCAGAGGCCACTCGTCTTCCCCTCGGCACTTTGCAGAACTGCCGCCCGTTTTTCTATATTTTAGACTTTGTGGTCTTTCTGCCTCTTCCTCTGTCTGGGGCTGGGGGCTAGGGTAGTGCTGTGTGCTTGAAAACATGCGGGTTTGGGAATTAATGGGCCTCAATTTGAATCCCACTGAGGAACGTGATGACTGTGTGACTTTGAAAAAGTGCCAGAAACTCACTGAGTCCCTTTCCTGGGCTGGAGGGAGGTTGCCGGCCTTTCCGTTACTGAGAATTAAAACCTTGAGACCAAGGACAAGTGGCTTTTTTGTGTCATCCCACGGGATCCTCTGCTTCAGTTAGGAGTTCATCTTCATGGATTGCTAAGGGCATTTTTCTAAGGAATAAAATTGTTACTCTAACTTAACAATATCAAGACCCAAAGAGCTGTGGTTTGTTAGGAAAGGCCGCCGCACACCTGGAAGTGCTGACTCACCACACGCTTTCGACTAAGCAATTTTTCTTTTTAAAAAGAATTAATGATGTCGAAAATATTTTCGTGAAACTAGCAACGAAGGAGGAAATGAGAAATCTTTTGTATGGGGAGCAGAAACAGGGCAATACTATACAAAGATTTTTTTCGAGGGTGTTATCTGATCTCTCACAATACGAGCTCCTTCAGAAAATGGCTTTTGCGTGTGTAGACTGAAGACAATGAGGGTCATAGGATGGGAAGCAGCAGTGTTTGCTAAAAATACATCGCTCGTTGCCATGGAAACTGGTTCACAAACGTTTCATGAGCAGAATCTAGCTGGGATCTGAATGGGGTCGAATACGGATATCCTAACATTAATTGATTTTGTTTATTAGAAATAACATCATTTTCACAGTTGTTCAATATAAACATGAAAATAGGAACATTTTGCTAAAATCCAGTTGGCCATTTAAAAGTAGTTCTTGGTTATAAAGAAATAACAGCCTGTGTTGAGACCTAGATAGTACAGAAGGGAAAAGTGGGAAATAGGTAGTCGGGGAACTTACTAACTTCATCCTTGATAACAATTTACTGAGTCCAGGTAGAGCACGTTTGGGTGCTAGGATTAAAAAAAAATCACAAGCCGCACAGACTCTGCCGTCAGAGTTTGGTTCAGCTGGGGAGCCCGGTCGTGTGCCCCACACTGAGGAGCAGTCTGGGGTAGCCTGTGCCCCGTGGTTGAGGACCACAGGGCGTGGGGCAGAGGGAGGGAGCACTGCGATGTCACGAGGGGCTCCGAGGATGAGCACCCCTGGGTGTCGCTCACTGTGCCCCGGCGCGGACAGAGCCGGGCGCTTTCCGTGTCCTGGGTTTATTCTTGACAACAACCCGGGCAGCCAGGTATTACTGTCCCACTTTGCTGATGAGGAAACTGAGGCTCACAGGGTTTTGGTCACTTTTCCAAAGTCGCACAGTCATTCCATCTGAGCTGGGAATCAAATCAAGGCCCACTGGTTCCAAAACCCACCTGTTTTCAGGTCCGCTGCCCCCCTCGCTCTCTAGACATTGCAGGCAGAAGGAGTGAGCAGAGGGGCAGAAGAATGGAAATAAAACAGCAAGAGAAGCAGCGCCTTCCTGGTGTCAGACTCTGTTTATTCTCTGGGTTCAATGGAGCCAACCCACGTGTACACACCAGCCTGGCGTTTGTCTGACACAGACGCCCTGGGCGGCGTGAGGAGGGCTCCGGGAGACACTGTGTGCACAGGGAGGTCTGAGGAGAGCTCTGAGGCTGCAAACCCGGGTAGGTGTCTGTCGTTGGGCAGTGAACTGGGATCCGGTCTGTATTAAGGTGACAGAATATTCTGGTGTTTGAGCATCTGCTGGTTCAAGATGCTGCTCCCAGTGCTGTCTGGACTTTAACTCCTTTAGCACCTGTAACACCTCCCGGAGCTGTTCCCTTTTCAGATGGAGAAACTGAGGCAGTCACGTTACCAAAGCCAGGTGCACCACTTGCAAGGGATGGGCCTGGAACCAAGACAGGTGGTCTGTCCTCAGCCCCGCGGCCGAGCTGACTCTCACGTCCCATTGTCATAGGAAGTGGAAATTGGACTTTACTCCTCTTACAGAAGAAAAAAAGAAGTGTGTAAAGTAAGAGGCAAAAAGACCCAGGTACAACTCCCCACAAACATAGAATGTAGAGAGAGCCCCAACTGTGATATTCAGAGGGTACCTGCGTCAAGTTCAGTCTGTTTTGTCATACTTTTAAATTCCGTACTTTAAGGTCTGTTGAATCTCCCTTTAAAATGGACTCACTCGAGAAAATATTTTATACACTGGACTTTGCAGTAAAGCTCACTTTTCAAAGATACATATAAAAATCAGCTACAGGGGACGTGGGTAGACCCACCTGTGAATAGGCCTGCCCGCCTGGCCCACATGCCGAGTTCCAGGAGCCATTCGTCCAGCAGAAAGGAGAAGAGAAGGTGAAAGAGACTTGTTAGCTGTACAGTGTGCGTTTGCCATGAGAGTAACTTAAGGCCAAAAGGGGGGAATGGCAGAAATCAAGAGAGACTGTGGGACGTTCTGAATGGAATCATGGTTGAGCCAGTGCAAAGTTGATGACGGATTGTCTATCCTGCTCCTGCGGTGGTGTCGACCGTTCTCACAGCCGTGAGTGGCTCTCAGTTTCTCTTCACACCTGCTCACGGGAGAAACGATCCGTCCATTAGCAGAGGAGGGCAGGACTGGTGATGAACTGGTTTCTGGAGATCAGGTGTCACGCGACTTATCGTGATGACCAGCTCTTTTTACATTTTTCTAACTGCGGAATTCATCGGCGTGCTCAGTTCTATGTTATAACATAGTTTGAATAACCCTTCACTCACTTACACATTTTAAACTGCTACTTTTGTGCCCAAGTTGGAGGGGCACCTTCTGAAATATCTTTTATAAAGGAACCTGGTGTAAACCCGAGTCTGCAGGATGACCTTCCCCACGCTGAGTTCTCACCAATGATTAGGGCTGATATGGAAAAATGAAATACCCAGCGGTTGTCCGAGCACATTGTGCTAAGTGGTGTGTGTTGGGAAAATTGGCGGACGTATGAAAACTACATAAGTCTGGTTGTTCAGGCGTCTGAGGAGCAGCAAGTAGAAGCTGGTGCTTCTGAGTTCCTGTTTGAAGAGCTGAGTCCATTGGTTACAGTCTGACCGTGTAAAAGCCACTGAAAGCAACATTCTCTGTAGGAATGTCATCTGAGAATAAAAATCAAGCTCCAAGAAAGGCAATTCTGAGGAAGGAACATTTGAATGAAGGGGTGTATTAATATAATGGATGTGCGGTATTGATTTAGTGCTAATCTCTTCATTAAAATGCATTCTGAGTTTTCGTAAATGCTGGAGGTTTAATTATGGATATACTACTTATCACAATATTGTAAAATTGCATAAAATTACTACCTTTCTGATGTCTATGCTTGTTCAATAATACAAATGTCTTCAAGCCTCCAGTTTTGTCGAGTGTCTGCTGTTTTAGACATTTATTACCTTGAGGCTCCACAGAAAGTAAAACTCCTATTTGGAATCACTGTTCTAGCTGAGATTCGTTTCCCAAGTTTATAACATACAGCAAAAGTGGCCTTTCGCTAATCTGGCCCCTTTCTGTGGGGAACTGTCCACATGCCACACGGGGACTTCTGTAAACTCTGGGGCTGCCCAGTGGACTTGCAGCTTTTCCTCAACCTGGACAGAGAGGTGATTGATCACTACCTCGACCCTGCAAGCTATTGATCATCTGAGCCCTTGTGATTGTATCCATATCCCAGATTTCCCTATATCTGGTTGTTTTTATCATATAGATATGCTTAAGGCTTTTTCCATAAATAAGAGATTTGAAAATAAGCATGCACGTTGGCGGAAGTTATTCTTCTAATTGTGATTTCAATTAACTTCATTGATCATTCATTTAATGTTTCGTGCATTTCTCCTTCTAGACAGCCATTAATTATATTGTCATTTTAATACTGCAAATCATACTGGGTAGCTCTAATATGTACTTAAAAAATAACAAGATGTTTTTCATGTTGTAAAAGTGATTCATAATGATTATAGAAAATTTTAAAAATGAAGATAAACAGGAAAATATACTAAAACATAATCCCACAACTCGAAGATGATTATGGTTAACATCTAGGTATTTATATTTCCGATTCTCCCTCCCACACGTATATTTAATTATAGTATCAAACATCATTCTTTCTTTATACTATTATCACCTAATATTTTATGAATATCTTCACATCACTGAATCTTTTTCTGTAACACAGAGGTAACAAGGCTAAAATGTTCAGGGTCACTTGGAAGTAGAACTGATGAAAAATAAAAACCTATCTTGATTTTTAAAAGTTGCAGTCAGCTCTGTAACAAAATGAATAGAGCTATGGCTTAAGCTTCATAATTGACATACTTCTGCCAACGCTGTGATCTTTCAGTGTTTGTGGTCATTCTGCCCACGCTGCCTTTGTGGTGGAAGAGAAGGCACACACCCCGTGCCCTCCCTCTACGCCAAACCCGACGTCATCTTCATATCAGCATCATCTCCAACAAGATGAATGACTGGGACACAGTTCACTTAGCCAAGCCCATATCAATGGATGCTTACCCCATATTAAAGTTTTTAACTATTAACTACCACACTATCAAATCCTCAAATGGTTCTTTAAAAGGAAAATTGTGGGGTTTTCCCTATTTCTGAAGATCAGCCTCTCAAATATTTCCATATTTAATGCTTTCCCTCATCTTGTTTTGTTGACATCTTTCATCTGCTGTCATTTCTATGGTGGAACTCTGCATTCATTATTGAATTAAAGAAAAGGACCCTCATGGAACATATTGGGGACATTCTTGCATCATTGCTGGAACTCTCCCACCAGCCTTCCTCCATCATCACTCTTTCAGTCTTTTCATTTTCAAGCTTATGCCCCTATCATTTTAATTACAGTTTCACTAACTACGATCTCTTCTTTTCTCACGTGCTTACTCCCAACTAGCCTTTGGAATCACTGCCTGATCACACCTCCAGCCTCTTGGTGCTTGTTTGCTCAAGTAAAGGCTCAAGGAGAATGGACTAAATAAACTTAACCCTTCTGAGCAAGTGTCTTGAAAACTTTGATATTTCTTTGCTGTTCTGTTTACATCTGTTTCTCACATGGAGACTCAACTTTCTCGTTTAGCATTACTGTTCTCATCACTACTTTAAAAATCAGTGCATTGCACTGATAACCCTGATACTGGAGTGGGAAGATGGTGGAAGGAAGGAGCAAGCCTGGATTCCAGTCTTGACCCTGACTTTTCATAACGTGTCTCCTTCTGTGAACTTTTAGAATGTCTTTAGAGTATCTCTTGAACGTCCAGCATTATGGTGGGTGCTGGCCTTTCAAAGATCATTACAGCAGGCTCTGTGCCCTCCTGAAGCTCACAGTCTGGCTCAGAGGCTGATCCAGATGCTGAACATGGTACAGTAATCTCATGAGGCTTAGCATAGATGGGCTCACCCAACACCCCCTGGCAGTCTGGCTCTGCCTGTTGTCCTGGCACAGTCACTGTTACTGCTCCCTTTCCCTCCCAAGCTTGCCATGAATGGGAAAGTGAATTCCATGTCACCCTAACCTTGCGTAGCTCTCAGCCCCAGCTGAGCCTTAGCATCACCTGAGGAGGTTTCACACATTCTAAGGTTCAGTCCTCACCCCAGTGGTTCCAGGGTACTTTGTCTCAGACAGGTCAGGCCAGAGATAGTGTTCAAAGCTCCCCAGGTGGTTCCAATGGCAGCTGGTGCTGGGAACCAATGCAATGAGCATTGTACATGAGCCAGTGGACATGAACCAA
>NC_060288.1:37295465-37351026 GCF_021613505.1 Equus quagga | reverse complement strand
ACCAATGCAATGAGCATTGTACATGAGCCAGTGGACATGAACCAATGTAATGAGCAAAGGGTGATGGGGGTGGAGGCAGGCAGGGCTAGCTCAGCCTGAGTGGATCCAAGAAGTCTTCACAGAGCTGACATAGAAGCTGGCCTTCCAGGGTGGCTCGAAATTGATGAAGCCAGCGTAGGGTTCAGCATTTCAAGAGGAAGAACCTGGAAAGGCAGCCCTGGAGAGCACATCGTGTGCACAGATCTGGGGTGAGTCCATGTGTTTAGGGAAGAGCTTCCCAGACTTTCATTCACACACAACGTTCTTGTCAACATGCAGAGTCTGGTTCTCAAGCTCTGGGGTGGGCCTGGGCATCTGCATTTCCAATGAGCTCCCAGGCGATGCTGAGGCTGCTTGTCCTGGAACCACACTTTGAAAGGCAAAGGTTTTTGGCATAAGGTGGAAACAGGGAATGCTCAAATCTGTAATCATAAACCAAGCTCAGGCTTTACTGTGAAGGACCCAGGGTGATGAGGTAAGAAGCACTGAGCCCGGCTCTCATGTGAAAACTGCAAGGAAAGACTGCTTTCTTCAAACAATTGTCATGAAGATCTAAAAGCAACATTGAAAGTGTCCTGGTGCTGGGAAGACCCATCATAAGTAGAGCTTTGTTAGGGCTGTTGTTACTCTCCTTCTATGTCAACTGAAGCCACCTGGGGGCACTTCCTCATGTCCATCCTCATCAGGACCATCCAGGAGCACTTCCTCATGTCCATCCTCATTGGGACCATCCAGGAGCACTTCCTCATGTCCATCCTCATCGGGACCATCCAGGAGCACTTCCTCATGTCCATCCTCATCGGGACCATCCAGGAGCACTTCCTCATGTCCATTCTCATCGGGACCATCCAGGAGCACTTCCTCATGTCCATTCTCATCGGGACCATCCAGGAGCACTTCCTCATGTCCATCCTCATCAGGACCATCCAGGAGCACTTCCTCATGTCTATCCTCCTCAAGGCCATTGAGAAGGCTTCCTCATGTCCATCCCCACTGAGACCACTCAGGAGTGCACCCTCATATGCATCCTCACTGAGGCCATTTGGGAGCACGTCCTCATGTCTATCCTCATCAGGACCATCCAGGAGAGCTTCCTCATGCTCATCCTCATCGGGGCCATTCGAGAACACTTCCTCATGCCCATCCTCATTGCAGTGCCTATTTTCCTTTCCAAACTTCATCTTTCTTCCTGCTAGTTCTCTCTCACTGTAATTATTTGACATTGCAGTTCTAAATAATAGATGTGCCGAGTGCTCTGGGATGAGAAAAATGCTACAAAATGAAGTTGTGTGAGGATGCCAGCTGTCACTGCAGCTGAGTGGCAAAGAAAAATTTCTCCTCATCTGATGTTTGTGTCTTTTTTTTGCTCACATGTTCTAAAGTCTGAGAGACAGAAAAATGCCATTTGGGCAAATATTTAGAAGAGAGAAAAAGAGTTAGAACTAATAAAGTACAAATGTTTTTCTTATTTTAAAAGAAGTACTGTAATAAGCAGCCCTTTGAAAATTGCTCACTAAAATATTTTCTGGTGATTTTTAGGTTAAAACACTGATTTATATTTGTATAACTACCTTCTTTATTTGAAAACTCATCATACCTTCAAATTGTAAACTTTTCAAGGCCCAGTTGTCATGAATTCCAGACTATTTACTTCTCGATGGTCTCCATGGCAGTTTTTAAAATTCCGTGAGTAACACAGGTCCTATTTAGTATTAAAAAGAGAAAAAGAAAATGAAACTCACCAGAGTCCTATCACCCAGAGATAACCACTATTAATACTTTGTTAAATCTCAACCTTTGTATATACATACCTGCATACATTCTGTACTATTCATGATTTAGTCAGTAAATATATGTTGGTTTGCAAAAGATAACCTTCCTGTATCACTAATGATTTTAATAGCCAACACACATTGAGCATTTCATACAAACCACGTATGTGCATTATTTCATTTAATTTTTTAATCACCCGGCAAAGTAAGTGTAATGATGACCACCATTTCATAGGCGAAGAAGCTGAAGCTCAGAGAGAGAACTGTTCAATGGATAGCTAGCAAGTGGATGAGCTGTCATTTCTGTTCTTGTCTGACTCATGAACAAGGGTCGTGCTCAATCACTGCACCATCCAAGCCTTTTCGACTCCACCAGCAGTTGTCCGAGCACGTTGTGCTAAGTGGCGTGTGTTGGGAAAATTGGCGGACATATGAAAACTACATAAGTCTGGTTGTTCAGGCGTCTGAGGAACAGCAAGTAGAAGCTGGTGCTTCTGAGTTCCTGTTTGAAGAGCTGAGTCCATTGGCCATCCGTTCTGTTGTATGTAGACCTAGCCTCATGTTGCCTTCGTTCCTTCTCCCACCTCTGAATTCAGCCGGGTGAGAATGGCCCATGGAGAGCGGTTCCCCTTGCATTTCTCATTTTCCTTGGTGATTGGCTGGCTTTACACTTAAGGGCGTGCCGTGCACACAAGTACAAATGCCAAATAGATGTGGGCATCCTCACTTCCCCTCGCCACCACCTTCCAGCTCCCAGGAAGGATTTCAAAGTACAGGAATAGGCATGTCGTTCAAAAGAGTTCTCCAGAAAGCGAACGCTCTTTCACTCTTCTTTCTTTATGGCCAGATGTGACTGGAGAGAATGGAATTAGCATTAGGAACCCAGTGAACTCTGCGTTGTTTCTGACCCCAGAGTCTGTGCTCAGTTGGAGGTGCTCACAGTGCATCTGGCTTCAGGTCTCGCTTTCAGATGCTTTATGTCTTAGTTCGTGCTGCTGTAACTGAGCACCATAGGCTAGGCAGCTTATAAACAACGGACGTTGATTTCTAACGTCTCTGGAGGCTGAAGTCGTGGATCAGGGTGCCAGCATGGTCAGGCTCTGGGGAGAACGCTCTTCTGGGTTGCAGACGGCCATCTTCTCACTATATCTTCACATGGTGGAAGGGGCTGGGAGCTCTGTGGGGTCTCTTTTATAAGGACACTAATTCCATCATGGGGGCTCCACCCTCGTGACCTGATCACTTCCCTACGGCTCCACCTCCTAACACCGTCACCTTGAAGGTTAGGATTTAACATATGAATTTGGGGGGGCCACAGACATTCAGTCGCTAGCAGGTTGGCTCTCTCCAGAGGTTCTGTGTCCACCTGGGAGCAGTCAGCCAGCTGACGCTGAGTACGTCAGCACGAGATCCGTACCGTTGAGTTCCATGAGCGCGCTCAAGAAGATCTACAAACCCGTTGGTATTTGAGGGTGCGTGCGTTTTTCTGGAGAGTCCAGAACCACTCTGCCAAGTGAACAATTCGGTTTCAGCCGTCTTTCTATTTTAGGAAGTACCCTATATCATTGTGTGCTGTTGCTAAGTTTTCAGGTGGGAAAGGAAGAAGATAGAAACTGTGCATTGAGAGATTATAGGCTGTAGGTCTTGAGAGCAAAACTCAAGAGAAGAAATGAAAGAAAAGGGCACGTGTCAACGCAGAGGACAAAATGGGCAGAAATGGTGCATGAATAGCAAAGCCTTCTTCTTTTACCCCAATGCCTGACCCTCCCCCCACCACCACTCCAGCACCACTAAGTTAAGGCTGGGGGAAGGGAGAATGCACACACGGGTGGGCACAGAGTGCCTGGGGTCTAACATCAGCAGCCACAACATTTTTTATGCAGCGCCCAACATTCTATTCCACTAAGTTGGACTGATCCAAGTGCAGTGGCTGGTCTCTCCCCAACTCGCTGCCCTGGTCTTCATGTGGGCATCAGTCCTGCGTGCCATTCCCCCAGGGGCTCTTCTTTCTCCACACAGAAAAGGGCCGGGATGTACAAGCTCCACATCCCCAGGCGGCTCTGAGCCTCACCACCTCCTCAGCCTCACTCATGCACACACACGTTGTTAATAAAAAGAGAGGACCTAGGGCTTTTTCATGCCGAGTTTGAAATGTTGAATCAGTTCCGAGGATGGAGAACGCGTCGTTTGCACAGAAGAATGATAAGTCGTGGATATACCAAGGTGCTCATTGTTTTAACAGTGATGTTTATTCAAATTTAGATAAACAAAGGCAGTAGATGTCCTCTTATTCTTAGATTAAGTGCTCTTAAACTATTTAACCCATCACACACAGATAAGGACTTTCACAGAACCAGAACTGTTTGTTTGAAGGACTCAAGAACAAGTAGATCACCTTTTTAAAAAAATCTAACGTGAGAAGTAACTGAGGAAAGTTGGGAATTCGCTGACTGAGCAGCCAAAGGCTGACTGTGCATCCACAGAACGCTGGCGGACGTCTGCCTCCCGAACCCCAAACTCCACCTGTAGGAGTCTGTCGGAACGCAGCCCCCACAGCCCTGCTCTCCAGCTGTTTTCCTTGACTTTGGGGCGGAGCTGAGTTTGATCTGGTTCCATCACCTACCACCTGGGTGAACTGATGAACATTTCATAATCTTTCAGTCCTAAATTCAGTGAAAAAGGAGTAAGAATTGGAGGTAACTCCCATGATTATTTTGAGGATTAAATGGAATAACATGTGGGTACTTAGCACAGTGTCTGGGAAATAATAGTTCAGGATATAGCAGTTGTGGTTCTGAGGCCTGGATCATTCTTGTCTGAGGGGAAGATATTGAAACGTGATTTTGTATAAATTTTGACTCCTTTCTAGATTAGACTTTTCTGGATTTGTAATACCGAGACTTCCTTAATCCCAGTCAAGAAGAAAACCAAGATTTTGGCATTAACTCTAAAACTGTCCTCCCACTTCTGAGTGAATATGACAGACCCCCAAGGACACCTGGCCAGAGAGAGTGGTCATCCATCTGTGGGCCCCTCCATGACAGCAGGCCAGGTTTCCCGAAGTAACATTCCTGCCTCCCTGTCTGGTGCCCCCTCTACCATTCCAGCCTCCTGGTCTGGTGCACCCCCTGTCATTAGCCCGCACTATCTATAATGCGGTCTCGGTTGTGTCTCATGGTGGTATAAACAGAGATGCCTAACAGTCAGCTGGAACCCAGTTCAGTGCTGACATTAATGGTGATGGAAAGATCTGAGTCTCACGCTTGCTGTGTTCTGATTATGTGCGAAGGCTCCTCCTCTCCAACGTTCGAGCCTCAGCTCACCCTCGCCCTTATCGGGGAGACCCATTTGGAGGTCTTGAAGGTCTTATCAGGCAAGTTCAACCCAACTCAATCCTGACTCAGCCTCTGCCAGCACCGGGAAGCATCAGCGCCTCCAGCCTGCACAGACAAGAAGAGCAGAAACGTTGAGTCAGACACACACAGCTTAACCCAAGTCCTGCGTTTACACTGCGTGTTAGTTGCTTACACACTCGGAGCCTCAGTTTCCTTATCTGTCACCCAGCACTGCTAGGAAGGCTCAGCCAGAGAAGGGAGGCTGGTCCCAGTGTGACAAGGGGCTCAGATAAGCCCTCCATGGATAGAGGTTTCATTTAAACCACCTGCATTGGGACCAAGCAGCAACATGCAGAATCCGGAGTTATTAATTATGCTGCTACAGACTGTGCATCTGGCGTGTCGAGAGAGAATGAGGGGCACTCGTGTGCTCACAGATTCCTAGCTGGTGCCGATTTGCTAGATAATTGGGTCTGTGCATCTGGCTGGGCTCAGGGCCTCTCAACCTTTATCGTGCATATGAGTCACCTGGGAAACTATAAAACACACATTCGTCTGTGTAATGTGAAACATACAGTACAGGCTTCTGACACGCTCCAGCCGGTGCCAGCGTTGCTGTCCCCAGATGGTGTTTTGAGCGTGGTTTCTTCCCCTAAAGCCGACCAGCTACACAACTAAACCCGCGAGCCCATCCCACCTCTGCCGCGGTTGTTCTAATGCTGGTGGTGGCCACTCTGAGCAAGTCCTGGTGCACAAGCCCGGGGTGTGCCCGACATCTTTCATCACCTCCCTCGTCCCCATCAAAGGAAACCACTTTGTAGACGTCGCTCCTGAATGGTCACCAGCGCCAGTGTCCCTGTGTCCGTTTTCTGTCATCTCCCTCCGTGACGTCTGTACCACACCTGCTCACACCTAGAAGTTCTGCCCCGCTGCAAGGACCCTCATCTCCTGGGCCTCCCTCTCAGACTCTCCCTCAGCCTCTTGGGCCTCCTCTTCTCCTTCTCACACCCCTGAAGTTGGAGTCCCCACGCTGTCTCTCCAGCCTCGTCTGGTCTCAGCTGCTCCCTCCTTTCTGGAGCTTCATCCACCCCCACGACTTCCATCAACACTTACAATTTCAACCTGTTCTTAACCCCAAGATAATTCTCTCAGTTTCTTATAGAGAGCTGGACCCGAGGGCACTGAGGTCACTATAAACTCAATTAGACACGTCCTCTCCCCTCCACCAGACCCACGTCCACACAGCCACACTTTCACTGTGTGCCCCTCCCACGTGGGATCCTTAAAAAGAATCTAGTTTAGGGAAACTGAATGATAGTGTCTTTGGTTTTTCTCTCGTTATTTCAATGCTGGACCCAAACCTTAGAACAACAGCTGGCAGATCCTCAACGTTAGTTGAGGGACAAGTTGATGGTCACTGCCTGGGGGAGGCGCCATTGCCCCCCACACAGACAGACATGGTGGCCGAGCCGCTGCTTGCTGCCCTCTCTCCATGCTCTCCGTGTGGCTTCCAGAGGAACGTTTGTAAAGACCAGGAGCCTGTCGTTTCCTGCTCTGCTTTGGCAGAGGGCGGATGGTGACACAGATGGGACCTGGAGCTTGAACTCCTGGGGCTGGGTCTCTGCTCCACCGGTCACTCCTCACACGCTCCCTGATCTCAGGTTATTTGTCAAAGTGGGTGGAACGACCTTCCCCAGAGGGCTTTGTGCGGATCAAGGGACTAATGAGTCACGGAGCACTCAGGGCAGTACCTGGACCTCAGCTACCATCACTTGGGGACCTCGGGGCATCTCTTCATGTCGAGGAGCGTGCAGACCCTACCCGGCTGATCCCAACTCCCAGATCCCCTCTCTGACCGCTCTCCACCGTGCATCTCGACTCCCAGCCACACTGCCATTGCTGATGCGGGTCTTCCCCTGCCTCCTTCAGCATCTCCTTACTCACGGTGTCTGCTCTTCCTGACAGACCCTCTTCCACAGGCACGGCTTCTGCCGGGCGCACACTGCCCCCTCGCCCAGGCCCTGCCCCACTGGCCCCTCAGCCCGCTCTCCAGACCCTGCTCAGCCCCCAGGAAAACCCCCGCCTGCCCTGTGCCCCGGCCTCTGCCCCTCGGTCACAGAGCTCTCTCTACACGGCGCCGCGGTGTCCTGTGCGCCTCTAACAGGCCATTGTCTCTTCTTTCCATCACAATGAAAACTCACAGAAATCAAGAATGGCAGCAGGTGAGCGTAGAGGCTTCCATAGTGACAAACACAGGAAATTGCCAGGAGAAGCACAGAGACGAAAGGGAGCCAAGGACAGAGGAAGGAGGACCTGTGAGACGTGGAGCAGAGCGAGGAGAGGCGTTCGTGCTTGCATGTCGGGGGGACTGTCTACACTCCGCTCGCTGACGGCGCTGGGGTCAGCCGCTAGGAGAGGCATCCAGGGACCACCACCGCCTGGCCCACCCAGAGCGGAGTTATGATGCAGGAAGAGGACCGTGTGCTCCCTGGTTTGTTCTTGTTTCTCTCCGCATGTGGAGACGCAGAGTTGTCCTGGCCGGAGGGTGGATTTCGGATAGCTCTCCACAGAGTTCTCATGAGCCTTATCATCTTTAATTTAAACCTCAGAGTGAGTCTTTGAGTCGGGTTTTCTCATTGTCATTTTCCAGAGAAGGAAACCAAGGCTTAGCTGGGCTCAGGAGTTTATTCGGTTCAGATACCAAGAAATGAAAACACCGTTCTGGCTAAGACCCCAGCCCCTCTCCTCTGCCCTGCATGTGGCCTGCCAGCACTGTGTGCCCAGGCCATAACACAGAATGTTACCAGAATTGTTCCATGTATTGAATTTGCCAGTGGGCACCATTGTAGCAAACATACGCTCGCTGGGACCATGTTTCCAAGCCATGTTATCAAGAAGCCCTGCCTCATTTTGAAGTCACTGTATCCCCATCACCGTGGATGGTCCATGAAAAGGTGTGGTGGGGCCACATGTCCTCCAGGAAGCTGATGGCATCCGCCAGCCAAAGGCGTTTATCAGAAACAGGACGAGACGTGGACACTGAGTGCAAGCTACTGAGGGTGTGATAGATTCATCAGCCCCAAATGAGAAAAGACAATGAGGATGAGATGTCTGTCCTTTTGGTGCCAGGCAACACGCCATAAGGACAAACCCAGTTCTACACACTCACGTGCAGGTGCGACAAATGACACTTGCAGGGGGGGTGGGCGCCGGATGGCAGGGCTCAAATCCCGATCAAAGAGGCTGAGGCAGGACACAGGGAAGAGGAGATGGACAATTCTGGAGGCAAACAGACCAGCCCGGGAGGCAGCAGATGGGGACATTCTCGCAAAGGCACATTCTACAGACTCAGGCTGCTTTCACCACGGTGGCTGGTCCCGTTCCCAATTTAGATCAGGGGTTCTCAAATGTGGCCCTTGGACCAGCAACTCTGGTGTCACCCATGAGCTTCTTAGAAGTGCAAATTCATGGGCCCTGCCCCACGCTACTGAACCAGAGTCTCAGAGGATGGAGCCCGTCCAGGTGTGAGAACCACTGTTTGGGTCCAAGGGGGCTGCTGGATGTGTTATCAGTGGATGCGTGCCGTGGACTGTCGGGCTTCGAAGTCTGCAGGCAGCGAGCTTGGGCACAGGATACAAAGGTGAATGAGGCCCAAGAAATCCACAACTCAGAAGGAAGGAACAACTTGCAGTGACAAATTTGGGGTGTTTGCTGTGCGCATAAGGCCCAAAGGACAGAAATGAGAGGAGGGCAAAGTCCCCACCTGGGAGATTAACTCTCGAGCTGAGCCACTGGGGGTGGATAGATGTTCTCAGCTGCTCAAAGTGAGGACGTTCATGGAATGAACAGGATGCCCTGCTAAGCTTGGGGAACTGAGGGTGGTCATTAGTCACATTGGGCTGGAGCTTAAGATACAGGAGACAGAACAGGTTGGCCCCAGATCAGCAAGACTGGAGAGATGGAGACGGGGCCATGGAGAGAGAATGTGAACCTCAGCATGTGTGGGAACATCTCTTTCCTCCATCATGGTTATCTCTGAGTACGGAAGACCGTCTTTCCTGTGTGTTTCCTGCAGATATCTCTGAGAGCAACACAGACCATAATGAAATTTACTTTTCTAACTGGGTTATTGTCAGGGTCAATCTAATTCCTCTACAACATGAGTGACAAAATTGAGTGTGTGCCAGTGTATATGTGTGATTGCTTTGAAAATCATTATGTATTCTGAGCGAAAGACCCAGAAATTAAGTGGATTATTCTGAAGTAGAGTCATTTGCAAACTGCATTTGGTGACATCTTACAAAACTCTCCTGGGGTCCCCTGAAAGCAGCAAGCATAATTTAATCCGTGCCTGTGGCACCACGCCAACCCAGCACAACACTATGTCCAGGCCTGAGAAGGAGTAGAGAAAGCTCTCTCCGAGCCTTGAAAGTTTTGGATCCACTGGTCTCCTGTGTAATCAGAGTGTTTGTGAGGGTCAGTGAGGGGCACAGCAATGAAAATTAGCTGTCATCCACAATTCTCATTAGAATACGCGATTGCATATTAGCAAAATGTGTTTGGAATAATAACGGGCTCACAGGCGTTTCAACAGGCTCCAAAGCTGTAAAGCATCAGGCTGGAATTTATTTTTAAAAAAAACAGCTCTCTCATTAGACAGTTCACTTTGATTTCAGTCTCCATAGAAACCGGATATTCAGATGCATTAAGATGTTTTTATGTTTGGAGTTTTTGTGTGTTGTGGGATTTAGACATGTGCATAGACAAAAAGCCAGATGCGACGTATGGTATGCGAGGCGTGGACTAGAGGGGTCTCACGCTGGGCCGTGAAATTCGTCCAAAACTCAGAACCAGAAGTGGCTGCTGTTGAATGGCAGATTGCAAAGTTCAACCCGAGGGACAACGAAGCCGTGGAAACTTCATATAAATAGAGAGGTCTGACATTTACTGGCCTGGGAGGGGACCGGGTCTTCCTCACAAAGCAAGAGTCAGCACGTGAGTATGTGGGTGTGCGTGTGACAAGCGCATCAGCAAAGCGGCTTCCATCAGGAGATCAGGTTCAGCTGTCCTCAGCAGCAGCCCTGTCAGGGAGACTGGAAATCCGTGGCCTGGCTTCCGGCCTCCCAAACGGCAGCATCGACAACACGTTGGGCTTGAGTGAGGTTTTGCTTCCACTGTACAATTTTGACTTTCTTTAGATTACAATGAAACCTCTTCTTCTTAAATGTATCTGAAGGCAGGGATTTTCCTCATTGATTGAGGACAGTGGCTGGCTCATTCCCACACAGGAGGGACGGTCTCCCAGTACAGCCGTGCTGGTTGGGAAGTGAACCAAAAATACTAGAAGCAGCAGCCTCAGCACGTGGCTTGCTTTGTGGTGGGGACAGGTTTGCTGAGGAGAGCGTTTATTTCAAGGAAAACAGAGTCTTCTCAGATAAAATGCCTGTACCTTTTTGGGCTCCTTGCAGGGGTGAAAAGGAAACAATGAAACATTTCCACAAGTGCGGGTGCAACTGTTGCATCACTTTTTCTCTAAGGTGCTCTGGCTATGGTTGATGAGTTTTCTGTCTTCTGTGATCCAACGTGAGGAATCTCCTCCGCTGTCATGGCCAAGGCAGGGCAGAAACAGGGAGGAGACCCCAAAGGGCACACACACACAGCGGGAAGGCAACTCCTGCTTTGTTCTGGCACCAGTTCTGCTTGCTGTGCTGCCCCATCTCAGCTGCCCCACCTGTACGATGGGCTCAGGACCCCAAGACCCTTCCCTGGGATGGACACCACCCTCCCAGGGAAGCCACGTGTTCACCTCATTACCCCAAAGCTGCAGCCAGGTCAACCAGGAGCCTTGCTGCCTCCAAGCTTCCACGCTGCAGAGATCCCAGCTCCTCCCACATCTGTCAGTTGGGTAAAGCGCAGCCATCACTGGGTACTTTTAGCTCCATCTTGTGAGTCTGGGGAGTCGTGTCTTGCAAGGAAGGTTCTGGACGGGACCGAGTCTTGCCTTGAGATGCAGCCTGACCATGTGTAACGTGTGCACACGTCACCCCAGGGGACCTTGTGACTTTGATTTTCTAGTCCAGCAGGGGTGCTGCCTGGGAGCGTCTGTCTGGCCAGGCCGTGAGCTCCTGGGGGTGACTCTCGGGGGGGAACTCCACGTTGCTGTACTCCACTCTCTTCCTGGCACCGACCCTGGTCAGGAGCAGATGGATTGATTTGCGTCCTGGTGGGACTAATTTTAGTGATCTGGAGGCGGGGGTTGGGGGGGGAGGACATGCTCACAGAGCTGCCTGGCATCAGGCCCGGCACGCAGCGGGCTGGTTTGCAACATCCTGGGCCGTGTCCAACCCCCCAGGGGACAGAGGCACTGCAGACCAAGAACCAAGCTTACAGCGATGTCCCACGGGGCCCCCAAACCCTGTCTGCCAAGGCTCTAGATTTGGGGGAAATAAGATGTGTGTAGACAGAACGAACCAAGATGCCTTTTGTCCTGGTTCTGTTTTCGCCTGACTTAGGAGAGACCAAAGAACTGAGTGGTGGGGTTCTGCCTGCAAGTCCTTCTCTAACACAGGCACACTCCCTGCAACCTCTCTGTCTCCCCCGGACCCTACGCGGCCAGAAGGAACTTCTTTTTCTTTGATTATGCCTGCTCTCCTCCTCAGAGCCTCCAGTGGGCCATCCCACCCCCAGGGCATGGAAGCCCATTCCATCTTGGATTAAATGTCCCTTCCTCTGGGAAGCACTTCTCCACCCCCAGCCTAATCTAAATCACGTGGCTAAGTAAGTGTGCAAGATATCCTGCGTTCTCCTTTTAGCAAAACTCACCTTACTCGTAACCTCCTGTCCCATGTGGATGACCCAGGTGGACCGTAGTGCCGTGAAGGCAGGTGGCAGTCTGTCCTGTTCACCGTGCCAGCCTCAGTGTGGCCTGGGATCAGTGTGTATGGTAAGAGGTTCATTTAGAAACTCCAAATCATGTCCAGATTTGTTACAGATCCTGCCACTGTGGAAAAGAACCAACTCACTGTGCTGAATATTCACCCAATATTAACTCATTGGTTTACTCTGAGGAACCTGTCGTTGGCTGACTTGTAGTTTTTTTCTAGCAGTTTTCAATGGATAAAGTTTCCACTACCATTTTGCTTTACATTCGAAAGTGACCTTCTTGATGGCTTTTGGAACAACCTCTTTCCTAAGAAGCAGCAGATTCTACGGTATTTTGCAAATAGGAAGCTTTCTCCCGTCTTTGCAGAAACACCACATACAAGGCACTCAACTTACCCAGAAGGATGTGTCTTCTAATATAGGCAGTGTTGCAGTTTGTAAAGAAACATTTCCATATGCAGCTTCCACCGAGCTGCCAACGCTGCTAATGTTCATTTTGCCCTTTTAAATATGATTGAAATTCTGTCAGTCTTACTAAAAGAATAACATAATGTGGGTGTTCCAGCAGAGTGTTTTCAAGGCAATCACATAGCTGTTCAAAACTGGCTTTGGTGTCTATTTTGTTGCTTGCAAATAAGGGACTTTTGAGATTGTTACAATGTAGCCTCGGAAATGGCCAATTTAACAGTAAAAACTGGTTTTTAAACATTACTATCAGAAGTGTCACCTTTTTGCAGCAAACTAAGCTTTTTAAATTAAAAAAAAAAAAAAGGCTGCCAAAGAAACACAAACCACATTCACTAAAAAATCAAAGTGAGACACATTGTTGATGAATTGTCTCCAAGGCTTCATGCTTCCTAATTGCCAAATATTGAGTGTCTCTGTAATTGAACTTTAGCCGTCTGTGCATTAGTGAGATCGTTTCTGAAAAGAATCTCTGAATGAAGCTGATGAGCCCAGTGTTCTTCCATCAGATCGGAGGGGTGCAGGTGGCACAGAGCACAGTGGATTGACGTGTCCCGTGCCCAGTCCTGCAATTAGCATCTTCAAGCTCAGAGCTCTGGTCTCTCCAAGCTCTGCGGATCCCAGCTTTATGTAAACTGTTCTCTCTGTGCTCTCAGAGCCTCAGGTGACTTGTTAGTGGAGTTGCAAGATGTTTAAGGGACTCTTATATTCCAGCAAATTAAGTATGCTAGGTTGGACATTTTTGTGTACTTTTCCTTCTCATTTTATTCATTTTGCTTATTTACATTTTTAAAAAAGATCTAAATCCAAAGGGTTATTCTCAAGTTACAGCCGTAATCCATAGAAAATGATCATTGGTTGTCAACCATACAAATCATTGCGGAGAGAAAACCAGGGAGTGGAACTGTTCGCTGTTATTCTGGAGGGTGATCCAAGTCTTCGCGGAGGCTGTGTAACCATTAGAAAGATGTGATGAGAAATGTGTGCCACCCTCTTCGTCTATACCCTGTCTCCTAGAAACATAGGTTTGTACCCTTAATTAGTAGCTTAAAGATCCATTTTGAATGCTTATAGGACAAGCTGGTGGCACCAAATCAAAGCTTCAACTCTGATAAGACAGATGGCTCCTTGCAAACAGTTTCAACCAGCTTCGTTTTGAAATAAACTGATATCTGATATTTACTAAAAATGGCATTTTTCCTATAGATGCTTTCTCTTCACTTTAGGTTACTTGCCATATTTCTCTTCTCTTCTACTGCAAAGTTTAGCTTCCTTGGTGAAGAGTGAAATATTCCAGCCTCCTTCCCGAGCGCCCCGTCCCTTCATCCTGGAAGATTTTCTCTTCTTCCAAGGATGTCTTTGTGACAGCAATACATAGCTGATGTCTGCAAAGTCGGCAGGCTCCACTATTTGTTATTTTCCTCATTCATCCTGTTTTCGAGGGCGTACACATTTCTAGAGCTCGTACAATTGCTTTAAACTGTGATGCGGAGAACCGACCAACGTGACGGCTGCTGTAATCGTGTCTGTCCTCGAGTCTTAGTGAGACCCACGTGTACTTCCTGCACGGTGTTTGGACATATACACAGTTTTTGAATTTTTAGTAACTTAGGTTAGGTTCGTGTTCTGGATAACTGAACGCTTTTCCGCAGGAAGGATAAAACTTTTACTCTATTCTGTGATTTCAGGTGGAAGTTATCCTAATATGTATTGTTCCTCTCCTCTTATTACGTTAAACCAGACAGAATGACGAACATTTCTCTATTTTTGACCTTCCAAAATGGCAGTTTCCTATGGTTCAATCCAATATATTTAGATGAGGGTTGTTAGCTGGCATTTTGAATAACGGTTAGGCTTCCGGCAGTTAATGAAACTCTGGAAATTTCTGCAAAATGGTGTGTAAATGTGCCTGTGACTCTGCGTCAGTCTGCACACAGCCTCTGCGTCTCCAGCAGAATGCACGTGCTGAGTCTTGAGGTTGCTGCAAGGGCCCCGGATCGCAGGTATGTTTCTGTGTGGAAACAGAGTTTTCACTCAGCGTTAAGGACGTGGTGATAATGTGCAGGCTTAGCAAGAGGACATGGGAGTCCATTTTGCACCCCAAGGTGCAGAGAGGAACAGGAGAGGGGAGCCAGGAAGGGAATTCCAGGACAAAGAGGAGAGCTGGAGGCTTCTCTAGTTGTGAGGGCTCCTGCGCTCTGCATCCGTCTGACCTCCCAACCATCTCTTCTGCCTCCTTCCCAGACTGAAGTGTGTGAGGGACTGGAGAGACGCCCAGCCAGTTCAGACCCATACACATGAGGGGCCACTATATTCTCCTGGGCATTTTAAGGACTGTGTTGAGAGACTGTCGCTTGTCACATACATCTTATTTCTCTTTTGAAATCATGATATTCATTATCCGTAATTAATATTGCAACTGAGGAATCCTTGCAAGATGTTCCATTCAGAGTATGCTTGTTTATCACTGTCAGGAAAACTTTAACTGGGCTTGGACTCACTTTCTTCCTCAGATTAGCTGCAATACCAAGCATGTATTATTTGTAAAATTGATTGATTGCATGTACAGTGAAGTGGGAGCAGGCCCATCACGCTGACAGTTTCATTTAGTGCCTCTCTTCCGGCATTTTAAATTATATTGTTTTCTTAACGGGGAGCAAAAAAGTGCTGAGAAAGGTTTAGTATGCTGAGACCTGTTTGCTTTTAATGGAATGAAGTTAATAAACTTTCATTTCCTGGTGTTGACAGAATGACTCTGATTGTAACCAAATAGTTACTAGGCGAAAATATGTGCAACACCGCCAAGAGCAATTTCAACACGTTACGTAAAGTGGCTCCTAGCTTCTGGGGGTCTGCCGGTCGTTTTCCCCTTGAAACATGGAGTCTTGTAGGGTTAAGAACTGAATCCGTCAATTGAAAAGTCTTTTGTATTCAAGACCACCTACCCAAACATGCCTATTACTCCCGTTATCCAAGCAGCTTATTATTGGACTTATGTCCTGTGACTAACTGTTCAGGTTAGCTGTGAAGAAACCAAACTGTTAACTCTGATTTATTAAGGAAATATTAATAGAGTTTTTCATTTAAAAAGAAAATTGTAAACAAATATTTATCCAGACCCTTGCTGGGACTTTTCTCGTCTTATTTCACATCCTCCTCACAACAACTCCTTGAGGACTAAGGTGACGTCATTTTACAGACGAACCAAATGACTCCCGAGAAGTTCAGTGCCTCCCCACGTTTGCAACTGAGCTTCAGGACTGGGGTGGAAATGCGTTCTCTTCTCGCTCTCTCACCGCCGGCTCGCCTGCAGACCCCAGGGGTCGCATCCAAACCACCGGGGCCTGAGTCGTTCCCTTCATGGTTTTCCTGATGCGTTAATTTACAGGAATGGCGAATTTGATTCCTTTCTTTGGAGAAAGAGATTCTCTCAATAATCGCTTGTGCATTTTCTCATAAATTGGATTAGGGCAACATTTTCTCAACTCTACAGAGATGAAATCTCATAACTTATTTTGTGGTGCAGTCTCTTTGGAGAATTTGAGGTGAAGTCAAAAGTGAAAAATGATTTTTTTTAAATCAGAGAACATAGTTTATGGGTGGAGTCTGTAATATCGCAGATAGAAACTGTAGGCATCTGTATAACCAGTATGTTTTCTTATTCAATATAATTTCCATAGAAAAGTCTCTGGGTTGGTGGGGATAGAGAAAACACACTCTCTAGAGAACACAAACAGCAAGGGAAAATTTGGGAAGAATTGAAATGGGAAAATCTAGCCTAGGTTTCCTGTCCCCATCAAGGGACCAAAATAAGTGACCCCTCGGCGAGCTTGGTGAAAGAAACGATTCTGGTGAAGGAGGAGGAAGGAGAGAGACAGAGACTGGCTGAGTTCATGTGGAAAAGGACACACTGTTTCCCCCAGGTCGGTGTTGCATCAGGCAGACACAAATTAATTTAATTCCTCTTCTGCTCAGTCCGCTGTGATTCAGCCTCCAGGACTCGCTGAGCGGAGTGGGTTGCCTGGCAACAGGGCGAGGGAGCCAGGACTGAGCACGTCCCAGGGCAGGCGAGGGGACGCATCAATACAGAGGGACTGGGGCCACTTTCTGAAAAAGGATTATCCCCGTGAAACACAGCAGGCCCCCGGCCCCCACGGGCATGGCGGCAGATAATTTATAGGATCCATTTTATTTTCAAAGGATTGGTTCAAGAAGGAAATGCTACCTTCCAGCAAATGATTCAAACAAATGTTGCTCCTCATCCCATAATATGATAAATTTTGTGCAACAATAAAGATCCAGCAAGGCGCTGGCTAGATGAGTGGCCCCCGACTTGATGTCTTCATCAGTGACATGTGGTACAGAACTACTGTGTCGTGTATATTGTAAAACCTACATAGGCAACTGAAATGAGATGAAAACCGTAAGTAAAGAGAAGCAACAACATAGTTCTTGAACATTCCACTGGATCGCCTGTGGCCCCAGGCATCCTTTTGGAATCCGCTCTGCTGGTTCCCCTCCAAACCTGGAGCCAGACTGTCTCCTGTGTGACTTTTCCTTCGGTTCCGGCTACCTCTTCTCCCTTCACTCTGAGTGTGTTCACACCATGTCTTAAACTTTGGAACCTGAAAACAGAGCTCGCTGCATAAGCCATCCTTTTCTTGGTCTTCAGTGGAGACATCAGAGCACAGTGAAAGAAATAGCAAGTAACGGGAGAATGATAATTATAGCATCAAAAGTTGATCCATTTTAAACAAGAATTTCAAGGGAGAATATTGGAGCACTCAAAAAGAAAATTATAGTTAGTCCTTATGCTCTCCAGCGTTAAGTTGCATTTCTGGTAATAAACCACGTGTGTTTTAGAGTCTTTACGTTTTAAGCTAGAGTGTTTTCTTTGAATTAGACAGAAAACCAGTCAGAGGAGTCAAGCCAGATAGTAAAAAAATACAGTGGAATCTTTACTAGTTCAAAGACTGGGCTTTGCCTCCCAGGAAAAGCGAGTTTTGTCATTTCGACTTAATAGTTTAAAATAATAATCTGGCGCCACGCATTGCAAGCAGAACCAATGTAGCAAAACAAAGTGTTCCCGACCTTCGTCTACTGCGTCCTTATGTTGTGACTGCTGAGGAAACATTGTTTCTCTTCCTTTTTCCCTCTTTTGGATTCTGCCCACTGGAAACAAGTGTGCAGTGACAGTTCGAAGACTCAGTGGTTCAAACGGGTGTTGTTTTTCCTGGCACGATTTATCATAGCCCAGGGAATAACTTTGTCAAACGTCTCAAAAGTTGGGGGGTTTCTGTGCCTCACATATGATAAAAATTTAATTCCAACACTTTCAAGAAGCTTTGGGTTCATGGTACTTATCGAAATACAGAATGACAACATTTTGAATTAATGAGCTGCTATTATTTCTGCTCGCTTGTGTTTCTTTGTTAAGTAGAAGTTATGTGGCAGAGATATATCAAGGGAAAGAAGGAAATCTTCGATACCTCACAGAAAATGGTATGTTTTGATTAAGTTGGCCATTTGTGGTGATTACTGTTTTCTGTGGAGTGACCAGAATCTAGAACACAGAGCTGATACCCTGCTGATGTCAGGCGGTAGAAAACTTATTTCCTTTTTTTTTAAGCTGTAGACTAAGCATGCTTTTTAGAAATCAGTTTAAAATAAAGCTAATTATGGAACTGAGTTTTAGAGTTTTTCCAGCTTCACTGAGATATAATTGACAAATAAAAATTGCATATAGGGGCCTGCCCGGTGATGTAGTGGTCGGGTTCGCAAACTCTGCTTCAGCAGCCCAGGGTTCAGAGGTTCGGATCCTGGGTGGGGACCTGCACACCACTCATCAAGCCACACTGTGGTGGCATCCCACATACAAAAAAGAGAAAGATTGGCACAGATGTTAGCTCAGCGACAATCTTCCTCAAGCAAAAAGAAGAAGATTGGCAACCGATATTAGCTCAGAGCCAATCTTCTTCACCAAAAAATAAAAAATTGTGTATATTCAAGGTGATATTTTGATATATATATGTGAAATGATGACCACACTCAAGCTAATTAACATATCATCACCTCACATAGTTATTATTTTTGTGTGTGTGATGAGAACACTCAAGATCTACTCTCTTGGCAAATTTTAAGTACACAGCACAGTATTATTAACTACAGTCACCATGCTGTACGTTGATCTCTAGAACTTAATTATCGTATGACTGGAAGTTTGTGCCCTTTGACCAACACCTCCCCACTTCCTCCACCCCTCAGCGCCTGGCAACCACCATCTACTCTCTGATTCTGTGAGTTTGACTGTTTCAGAGTCTACATATTAGTGAGGTCGTGCAATATCTGTTGTTTTGTGTCTGACTTATTCCACTTAGCATAGTGCCCCCAAGTCCCTCCATATTGTTGCAAATGGTGAAATTTCCTTCTTTTTTGTGGCCAAATAATATTCCATTTTATATATATATATATATATATATATATACACATATACACACACCAGATTTTCTTTATCTGTTCACCCATCGATGGACACTTAGGTTGCTTCCATGTCTTGGCTGTTGTGAATAATGCTGCAGTGAACATGGGGTACACACATCTTGAGATCCTTATTTCAATTTCTTTGGATGTATACTCAGAACTGGGATTGCTGGATCCTATGGTAGTTCCATTTTCAATCTTTTGAGGAACCTCCATAGTGGCTGCACCAGTTTACAATCCCGCCATATTTTTAAAGATAACTAAGAGACTAAACATTTTGGAGCTTAAATAAACTGGGGAAAACTTGGGCTAATCTCTCTGCAGGGTGAAGAAATGACTGACTAACGGGCCCTGGGTTTGGACGGGAGGAGAATCAGGAGATGCAGCCAAACGAGGAGAAAGTCTAGAAACCAAGGACGGGCGCAGGCAGCCATGGAGGCGGGTCTCAGAGGTCCCTGAGGCCCCTGCTGTGGGCGAGGGCAGGCACGGCACGCTGGAGACCTTATGGTGTGCATCTGGCATTTCTCCTTTCATTGTTAAACTCGGCCTCCACGGCCAGTGTGGTCTTAGCGGCCCCGGTTAACTGACCCCAGCCCACCCTGCAGCCTCTTCTCTGCAGCCAGATGCTGTTTGCTCATCCCTCAGAACTGTCCCCTCCTGGTGGCCGCCTGCTCCTGAGATCCCACGTCTCTGGATGTGTTCCTGAACCTTCTGCCCACAGTCCCCCGCAGCCCCCGTCTCCACCCCAAGAACCCAGATCCACCAGCCCCTCCTCTGGGACGCCTCACGGGAGCTCCAGACAGACATGGGGGCCTCCTCCTTTTATTGCATTCACTCCGTGTCACGTTGACTCACAAACATGCCCCCCTCCGCAGATGACCTCGAGGGCAGGGCTTCTGTCACACGTCCTGGGTCCCCCACACTGGGCCTCGAGCCCACACATGCAAGCGCTCCCTGAGGTTTGCTGAATCCATAAAGGAACGGGAGCGTGTGAGGAAAACATGGGGAAAATATCAGGGAGTGTTCGATTAGGTGGAAAGCGCTCCTCTGTGTCTGTGGTCTGAACTCCTCGAGCGCCGGAGTCAGGGCACCCCTGGGGGAGTGAAGGAGCAGGGATTGGGTGCTCCGTGCGGCTCAGCACCGCCGATGAGGGGCAGAGAGGATGAGACCCACGGCGGTTCTCAGACTGTGTTCCACAGGGCTCTAGGGTTCTGTTCCGCACTGCAGGGGGCATCACAGGGGTGAGAAGTGACTGGGCTCTGAGACCCCAAGTCCACCTCAGCCAGAAGAGCACGTCCCTTACACGTTTCCTCATCCGAGTTTGTACAACCAAAGAAAATAATTCTGCCACTAAAAATTTTCAGAACTCATGATCCAGCTAGAGGAACGCTGATTTTCCCAGTCCCCTCGTTCTGAGGGAGAATTTATTACCCTCATGCTTCTTTGTGCTGTGAAATGATGGGAATTTTGGTTGGATCTTGGCCATTCAATGGAGCCACCTTCAGAAATACTTTGCCCAAGATGCAGACCAGGGTCAGGATGGCAGATTCATCCGGGCTGGTCCCATGTTTCTCTAGGAATCTTGGCTGGTTCTGAGAATCACCGTATCTGTTCAGATGGGGGGTAGTTTTAGTCCTTAGGTGCCTAGCCCCTCCAGGTCAGGACTTAGTGTGGTCTCCATCCTGAGAAGGAGCCCCAAGAAGACCTGTGCTTTGGGGCCAACGCTGTCCTGGCTGGATTCGTTTCCCAGGGCCACCATAGCAAATGGCCTCTCACTGGTGGCTTCAAACAACAGAAATTTATTCTCTCATGGTCTGGAAGCTAGGAGTCCAAAATCAAGGTATTGGCAGGGCCACGCTCCCTCTGAAGAGTCTAAGGAAGACACCCTCCCTTCCTCTTCCAGCTCTTGGTGGGTGCTGGCCATCCTTGGCATTCCTTTTCTTGTAGACACATCACTCCAGGTTCCTCCTCTGTAGTCACATGGCCTTCTTCCCTGTGTCTGTCCAAATCAGTCTCTCCTTAAAAGGACCCCAGTCATTGGATTTAGGGCCCACCCTCAGCCAGTATGACCTCATCTGAACTTGATTACATCTGCAAAGACCAAGGTCGTATTTACAAGTACTAGAAGTTGGGACTTCAACGTATCTTTTTGGAGGAGACACAATTCAACCCAGAGCAGGTGCCACATTCGTTCTATGCACACCTTCTGCACCTCAGGCTCTGGGATACGAAGACTCAGCATGAGTCCTTCCCCCACGGAGCACTGGAGGAAGGTCCTGTGGTCTAGCTCTTTACCCCTCAGTCCAGCTCCCGCACAGGAAAGGAGAACTGTGGCCGGCGGGCAGCTGCCCGTTGACAGCCCACAGCTCCTCCAGCTCCAGTGAAACAGCCAGCCAGCATCGGCTCTGTGCCGCATCCTGCTTGGAGAGAAGCCTGTCCAAGGATGAAGGATGTTTTCCTTTGCTTCCTACCCGCAGGACTGTGGCTCCTGCCACCATCCCCTCAGGAGACTCAGGAGCACCGGCCGCCCCGTGCAGCAGATTTGTAGATTTTGCTTCATGTTTTATTTCTGTTCAGGAGACATTTTTCAGAAGCTCATGGAGAGAGAGTAGCCTAGGAGAGATGTTTTTAGCTGCTCTCTTGTTGTCAAGATTTACCTTGCTCAGCAGATCCCTGTCATATTTTCACTAGACGTTCTCCAGCAACACAGACTTGCTGAAGGATAAGCTTCATGCTCTGCTCTTACCACAGGTTATTCTCAAGGTCAGAAGCATCTCTTCTGCCTTTACCCAGCAATTCATTCTTGTCCTAAATTTACTGTTTGTTGCTCTAGATAAAACTACCCCCCAGCAGCCCTCATTGAAGTGTTTCCTTTGCATAAGAGGAGTTAACTAACAGAAATGCATCTGTGACCCCCTCAGCGATAGATGGCCCACGATGGTCTCCCCTGGAGCCGTAATCACTAAGGAATCCTGTAGAACTCAATCATGGCTAGTTACTCAGAGGCAGAAGTCATGCCTGCACGATAGCTGTGTAGCCCCTGCTGTGTGCTGGGTCTTCCCACTGTGCCTGTCGTGCTCAGTCCTCGGGGCTGGGTGGTCAGTCAATGCTCCCCTCAGTTCCCGGGGCTGCCATTCAGACAGTCCGCCCCAAGATGGCCTCAGTGGTCCCGACGACCAGCGTCATCCCAGTGGGGGCTGGACTTCATTCGCAACGTTGGTACTGTGACATAACCGTTGATAAATATCTTTAATATCACCTCCGCTGAAATATGATATTTTGTCATGATTCCCTTCTGCGTACCTTCACAGAATAGTTCACAAACAACCAAACCAGCGGATAGGAAACAAGCAGACACACATATGGGAATCTTTTTCTGTTTTATCCTAAATATTTGGTGCTTGACTAAATCCTCAAGCGATCGGATAAGGAGTTTAACAGAATGAAAGTGGAGGTGAGTAATCGTCCGCACCATCCTGTCGTCCTGTGAGCTTTTCCTTCCCAGCTGTTCTGAGATAAAAGGAGTTGTCAACCGTCTCCTCCCTCCCATGACGCCACGACGCTCCCGTCTGCCTGCTGGCCTCAGCACCCCGTCACAGAGGGCTCAGGTGCTGCCTCTGACCCCCGGGGCCCTTTCTCAGGCCGTGTCCCCTCTTCCAGCAGCTCTTGAGTCCCTGGCCGACTCTCACCTCCAGGAAGTGCTTCCCTCCCGGCCACCTCCGCCTCCGCTCCCCTCGTCCTCCCTGGCCAGCCTTTTGTGTGCTAGGGGACATAATACACCCACACACCCCCGTCCCGTCTCACTCACCCTTCAGATTCCAGGGCCTGTTCACCACCACGATAAGTGTCTCTTCTGGACCACGTAGGGCTGCACACGGAGCAGCAGGACACGACAAGTGACACGCTGAGAGGAAAGCCAGCCACTTCAGGGTACCTTCATGTGCTTCTCGTCTTTGGGTTCGAATTCTGCCTTTCTGGTGGAAAGCCGAGTGACCGTGGGTAGGTCCAAGTCTCCAGGCCTCAGGTTCTTCCTCCTAAGCCGGTGGGGCAGTTTAATGAGATTCTGAATGTGGGTCACCATTTTAACCACTCTTTGTGTCCAGGCTAGCATCATCAATACGTTCATTAACCCTGCATTTAATAAACACGGAATTAGCAACCAACTCTGTGCCAGAAAGTAGTTTAAGGGCAAAGCAGTGAACAAAAGATTAGAAAATCCCTGCTTTCATGGAGAGTTAAGGTTTAGGACCGGAGTCAGAGAACAGACAAGGCAAGTGAGTATACACAGGATCTGCAACCATGGGAAGCCAAAGGAGAAACTGGAAGGCTGAGAGTGGAGTGCAGGTTAGGTGGTGACCAGGCGCCCACGGGAAGGTGACGTTTGGGTGAAGATGTGACAAGCACAGGCTCTGAGCGTCCCTAGGACAGGGGCCAGGTTACCACTGGCTTCTCCAGCAGCCAACACAGGAGCAGAACGAGGCGATCCATGCATGCTCGGAGGCCAGTGATTAATTAACTGGCCTGTTCGCAGTCCACACCATGACCACCAGTCACGGTCGAGGTCATCAGGAGCACAGAGACTGTGTCTGTTTCATTGCCCTGAGGCCTAGAGCCTGACGCGCGTAAACTTTCGGTGCATAATCGATGGAGAAGGGACACAGGTGCTACGCTTCCCTCAGAGCTGAGTCTAGTGTCCTGCAGTCACACGATTGGCGTTGGGCTGACCCACCTACTGTCATCTTGACGTGTGCATGTACAGTTCTGTCAGGAAGAAAGTTCCAGAAACCAGAGCTGAGCTCTCCCTTCATGCACAGATAACCTCACGAGAAGATGGGACACCAGGGACTCTGTCTTTAAATCCATCGGGAAGATGTGTCTCGTTTTTAGATTTTCCTTTAAAATGCAATTACTCCACAAACCTGTGGGGATGGCTAAATTAAGAAAACAGACACTCCCAAGTGCTGGCAGGGATGTGGAGCAGGTTGAACTCTCACAACACGAAATGGAACAGCCACTCTAGAAAACCGTTTGGCAATTTCTTAAAAGCTAATCACGTGCTTATCAGACAGGCCAGGAGTCCCATTCCTGGGTACTTACCTAAAATAAATGACAACTTGCATCCACACAAAATCCTTTATACACATGTTTATAGCAGGTTTACTCCTAATCACCAAAAACTGGAAATCACCCACATGTCCTCCAGTGGGGGAATGGATAGCAAAATGCGGTCCGTCCAAACAATGGAATATTGTCTAGCCGTAAGGGGAGCAGACTACTGAAACAAGCGACAGCATGCATGAATCTCAAATGCAGTGATGCGGCTGCCGTTGAACAGGTTTAAAAGTGGCTGGTGTGGTGAAAGAGCCAGACAAAGGGTTACCTCCTGTCCAATCATATTTACATGACTTTCTTGAAAAGGCAAAACTAAATAAATAGGAACCAGCTCTCTGGCTGCCGGGCGCTCAGATCAGCGGGGCCCAGGGACTGCGTGAGGTGTGGAACGTGCTCCATCTTCACTGTGGTGTGGCTCCCCCAGGGGCATGCGTTTGTCAGAATTCAAACACACCGCACCCAGTAAAGATGAACTGTACCGTGTGGAAATCACACTAACCTTATTCCCGGATGAGAAAACAGAGAAGTGGTTCGTGTTGGAGTAGGGGCACAGAGAAGCAGAGAGGACTTGGAGTGGGCCAGGGGAAAGGACGCACTCTGGGGTCAGTGTGCCTCCGAGCTCTCCACTTACAGTGTGTGACCCGGTCCTAGTTCCTTACTCCTCTCTCTGGGCTTCAAGTCTCTTCCTTTGTCTGGCGGGGTCGTGGCTGCATCCCAGAGTTATAATGGACTCGACTCATACAAGCCGTTCAAATGGGAACTGTGCTTATTCCAAGAACGGAGCTGAGCGATGTCCACTCCCTCCCGCATCTCCACATCCCGGCCACAGGGCCTCTGACCCGGGCTGGGGAGGCAGGGCTGCGCACGGCCCTGGTTCTCTGGCTGGGCTGCCTGGGCACCTGGCCTGCGCCCTCTGAGCCTCGGCTCACTCGCCTGTGAGCTGAGGTGAGAGAGCACGCGCGTTGTAGGTGATGGTGTGGGTTAAACGAGGACGTGCATGTGAGGCTCCGTCTCCCTCCCGAGGGCACTGTGCGTGTCACCAGGTGTTTGTCCACGGCCACAGCCCAGAGGAGGCCTCCAGGAGCTGAGGGTGTAGGGACGAGTGGGTGTTACAGGGGTGAAGGCCAACAGAGCGGCAAATCGGGACTTCTCTTGGGGCCACCCTGACGGCTCTTCCTGAAGGCTTCGCCACCTCTGGTTCCCTGCGATGGGGACGTGGACGCAGATTCTGAAACCACGGCTGAGCTGGGTGAAGTTGTTTGTGGCCTTCATCTCGTCACCCGTCAGGTCCTTTTCTTCCTCCCGGGCATCAGAGTTCAGACCGTAAGCCGCAATCTACCAACCTGTGTGCATCCTTCTTGAAGGAGACCCCTCAGACTGTATCAGATCCTTGAACAGATCTGGGATCCCCAAAAACCATTTTATGAGAACAACAGCTTCTAAACGTTTTGGGCCGCAGCTCACTGTCGGAAATCATTTTACCTGGGGACCTGGAACACGAACTCGCACAAACACACGTGCACCTGTGTGCTTAACGGGCAGAAGGTTTCACAAGGCAGGTTCTCACCTGCACCACGTGGGGACTTTCTGGTCTTTTCTGTCCCATTCTGCTCTACTCTGCTCCACGCTGTTGTTTTAGAAACAGTTCTGGCCACAAACTCCAAAACAGAACGGTCCACTGACAGGTCACCGACTGCAGTTTACAAACGTCACCTTGCGGAGTGTTTCGGGAACCGAGTCTCAGCTGAGGCCTGGAGAGGAGTCCATCCTGCTGCCTTCTAACTCTGTTATGCCCTCGAGCTTGAGCCTGTGTCTGACAATGTCCAGGAAATCTGGACATTTCCGTGAGCTTAGTCACACAGTCCGTCAGCCACATGAAGCCAGTGGAACCTGTTGACTTGGTGACAGGCCCCGTTTTCCCTTCTTTGTGACATTTCTCCATAGCGGTTATTACAGGCCGCCGTGGGTCGGAGTTGTGACCATCTGTGCTGGTCTCCTGCGCTGCATTGTCAACTCTCCGAGGACAGGGCTGGTCTGTTCATCCCCCAGTGCCCACTTCCCGGTGTTCACTTTGTTTTAATAAACGGTGGTGTGGTGTCGTGTCATGGCGCGTGGGTACACTTAACTAAGCACATAGGCTCCCGCTATGATTCTAATGGCATCTGCCGAAAAGTCACGCAGAGCGGCCACATGTCTTCTCCTCCCACGTGAGTGCCCTGTGTATGCAAAATAAAGCCTTGGGTCAGATGGGAAGAAGACTTGTTAGCCGGGCGTTTTGTTTTGGCGGAGCCCCACTGTTCATGGTGGGGTATTTTAGGAGATGGGTGAAGGGCGGGGATTAATTATATTATGTCCCTGTGCCTCCAGCCGCCACCCCCAGCCCTGCACAGTCCTGGACCTCACGGGCCTCCACGGCGCCCCTGGCTGTCTCCGGACGCCACTACAGGCCCAGGGCCGGGAGGCGGCTAGAGCGTTCCCACTGTCTGCTGGCAAAGGGAAGTCAAGGAATGTTTGCCAAGTAGAATTATTTTTCAGCAACTAGAAAAAGTGTGATTTATACGTCTTTGACTCCTCCCACCCAAATGGACAAGAATCAATTCTCAGGTTCCTTTTTCTATCTCTGAAAAATCTCAGAGGTGCCTTTTCTTCATTCAACAGAAAAATATTTTCTGTAGTTAGGCTTCCAAAGTTTGATCTTGCAGTGGACAGGGCTGGCCGAGAGGCCTTTAGAATAAGCAAGTCCTGAGCCCAAAGCCTTGTTCAAAGGGGGTGTCACTGCTCTGTCGGCATTGTAGGGGAGGTAAAAACAGAAACCACACAAGGGCCCCACCTGGTGGCATAGTGGTCAACTTCAGTGCGCTCTGCTTCGGCAGCCTGGGTTCATGGGCTTGGGTCCCAGGTGTGGACGTACACTGTTCACCGAGCCATGCTGTGGTAGCAACCCACATACAAAATAGAGGAAGACTGGCACAGATATTAGCTCAGTACTAATCTTCCCCAAGCAAAAGAGGAAGATTGGCGACAGATGTTAGCTCAGGGCCAATCTTCCTCACAAAAAAAACCCAAAAAAACAAAAAGAAACTACACAAGTTCACCCATTATGTAGATAGAATTCAAGACATATAATAACTGTCTCTAACTTCATGATTAAAGATGCTCTTGCCTTTGTGTGTCTCTTAGCATAAAATGCTTTTGCTCCATTTTTATAAGTTTTTGAAGAAGAATAAATCCTTTTGAAGCCTTATTTACATGCACATCTATGTGAGAAAAACAATGTAACCCTCATAATTTTCCTAGAGCATGTGTGAAACCGTATTAAAAAATAAATCTTGCCTTATGATGCTAATAATTTTCCTTCTTTCTTCTGTGATCTTAGGAGTGTCACTTGATCCACTCTCCTGCAGTCTCTCTGATTTTTCCTGGTTTAGCTGAGTGCAGAGTGTGTATTTTTAGCTGAGTCAAGCTAATTTTTGTGGAGACCAGCTTGGATATTTTGATCACACACTTCCTCTTGGTTCCTCCCTCAATGCAAATTTTAGCGGTGTTGTCATCAGAGTGACCTTCCTAAGGGGCCAGTCTCCCCTCAATGACTTGCCTTGAGTAAGACCCCCTCGTGATGCTGTGTGTTCTCATCCAACGTATTAGCCCATTTTTGCTAAGTCACACTATATGTTGTAGTCTCTGTGCTTCATCTGACACTCTGGAGTCTAAATACCTGTAAAGACAGGCTCATTCTTAGGTGACTCATGCAGAATAGAGCATCTTCTGCATGCAGAATTGGTCGTTTTACTCCTACACACACTAGACAGACAGCCTTTGCCTTCAGAGCATTTGGTTGGCTCTAGTGGGAATAACCCACGAGGGCGTGTGGTAGAGCTGTGGATGGACTGAAGACAGGTGTGTCCTAGATGCATATTTGCCCCACAGGAGCCAAGACCTGAGCACCCACCCTGTTTGCGTAGTTCGCGTCTTTGGATAAGGGCTGACGTATAAAACGTGGAGACAAATGGAGTAGAAGTGTCATTCCCATGAACCGCGTCGATGGTCAGTGCTGCGTAAGGTGGGTATCCTGGCGGAAGCCGCCTCCCCATGCCCGCCTGCCCTATGCCCCACACACACTGTCCTTGCCTCTTGGAATAATCCCCCTCCGCCTCTCTGGAAATCTCTATTTTACCATCCCCCGTGGCCCAGTTCAAGTGAATGCTCTCCATTCAGTCTCAGTGTGAGGAATCGTGCTCTTTTATTGAAATTCTGGCTTAGATATGCAGCTTCAGAGCTTAAGGGCCCTTGGCCGTGTCAGTCATCTTCAGAGCATCTGTCTGATCTGGTACCTAATTTCTCACAGTTCACCTGTCTATGGAAAGAATAAACAGCATTCTTCTACCCACATGCTCAGAGGAATGTGGATCCAAAATAGCTAGCTTATTTATTTCCCTGACATTTATTTTCTCATGTTTAAACATATGGATTATGATGGGTTCACAGACTCAGAGCCGACCAGAAATTAGATTATGTGGCCCAGAATAATTTGAAAGATAGGAAAGAAAAAAATGTTGCCCGATGAAATTATAACTCAAACCAATACAAATGTGGTTGAGGAAACCATCATGGGAGTGAAAGAGAGAGTCCTCGCTCATTCTGCCCTGGCGGGCAGAGTCAACGGGTCTGGAGAGTCAAGAAGCCTTCTTTACTGGTAGGAGGCGCCAGCATCTTGTTTACTCACCTTCCATAAGTTTGCTTTAATTCTTTTCATTCTTTGTGCATAAGGGTTAATGTGTAAAGGTTAATGTGACCTTCAAAACTCATCCCTTTTCCCCAATTGTCATTTTTCACCATAATCACCACATCTTAACCCATCAGTTAAAACGGCCGAGGCCATTAAATTCAACCCAAGTCTACGGTAACCGGACCATCACCATCTGACAGCTCTCAGGAGGCTGCAGAGCTGGGTGCGTGGTTCCAGCCCGATTTCCAACTGAAATCTGTCTGGGTTATTATGCAAATTTGACCAAACAGGCAGTTGTTGCCTAAATAATTCGGCATTAAGTTTCCAAGCAACAACCTTTTCTGACAACATCTGAGCTGTTGCTCATATGACCTTAAACACCGTTAATTAAATATCCTCTCTTGTTTCTACCTTAGCTGTCCATTCACCTCCTTGCGTTTCTCTTACCAGAGAGCCTATTTGCTGTCATTGTTTGTTTCTTCTGCTGCTGAGACATCAGGTGACTTCCGGTGACCTGTTTCCAGGCTTCAGGCTGCCCTCGTTTACACTGGGAATTTGGACCCAGGAGGACACAAATGGGTGTCAAGGAGTTATGAGAACCTCCTCAAGTCATGCGAGAGGTGTAGTGTGTAGACAGTTTATTTTCTCCGGAAGTCTGTCTATGGTTTCCATAAGATTTTCATAAGGTTTCCCAAAATATTAAGCGCACAGCTTAAAATCCCAGCTTTCCTCGGTGAGCCCGTAGCCGTCCATAACTCCTGGCCACTCTTCCTCCTCAGGACCACGTCATCCTGTTTCTCTCTCCATGCATGTTGTCTCCTGTTCAGTTAGGCAGCTCCTCGGCCTCAGAGCTGGGCAGTATTTTGTCTGGGAATCCAGGAAACCTTGTCCTGGAGGGGTTATCCTTCCATCTTATTCCTTAATGAAGACTAGTCATTAGCCACGTGCAAATGAAGGAGGGGATGGCTTGAGGCAAGTTATGAAACTGAAGGAGAAACTGGAGGTCAGCGTGCATCGTTAGCCAAATATGATTCGTGGAACAAAATCTCCAGAAAAATGTTAATTTATTAACATCCCATAAATGATGCTGACACGGTTAAATTTAGCAACCTCTTCAGGTCCCGTAATACCAACCGATGTCACCAAGAACTTCAAGGGGCAGCCAGATCAGTGATCTTCACAGCAATAGGGCACAGGCGAGCTGTAGGACTTTTTCCAGTGACCTGGCTGGCTGTAGTCAATCGAGTCTAAAATGATGTTCCATTTTGAAAACTGAAGGGACTTCCTAAACTTTGCTCAGCTGCCAAAAAATGCAAACAGGAATGGTAAGGGGCCCATAGAATAAGAAGCTCGTCAGAGCGATAATTAGCATCTGCTCCGAGCACTCATCCCAGGTGGTTCTGAGGACAGAAATGACCTCTGTGTGTTTCTGCAGGAGGGAGTTTGCCCTGAGAAGTTGGTGGGACTCCTGCGCACCTGCTCGAGCACGGTGGCTTGCTTATGCATCAATGAACTGGAAATGGGTATCTGGAAATGGGCCCCGTTGTTGAAGGGGATGGCAGACACAGGTGTTTACCTGGAGGATGTGGTTCATTCAGCCGAAGACAGGATTGTCCATTTCACTTCCCCTACAGATAGATTCTTGAATGCAATGAATGGTACGGTTCTCTGTTTCGTTTTGCTAAGTCATTGATTTCTGTCTCCTTTATACAACCCCTTTATACGCTCCTGTTAGACAAAGGGGTTGGCCAACCCTAAGACGAAGGAAACAGTTGATGTTGCGGTGGTCTCTTCCTTGTCCCTCATCAAAAGCGCCCCAGGTCCATGCTGGCCGTCAATCTTTGGTGTCTCTGCTCCGCAGTGCTTTGCCACAAAGTCATATGAACAGCACGCAGAACCTTGGTGTGGAGACCTTCGTTAGGACGGCAGGTCTGCGTGCTGCAGTCATTCACCTGGTAGGACTTATTGTGGAAGAATCTGAGTTGCGTCTCTAAGTCGGGTTGTGCTGGTGTGTTTTCGTTTTTTTCCCTAAATAAATGCCCAGTCCCTGTTCTAAATGTTTTCCATACAGTAATCCACTTAATCCTCACAAGAACCCATATGACAGGTGCGTTATCATCTCCACCTACAAAGGCAGAAGCGGTGCCCAGTGAGGGCAAACTTCCCAAGAGCATCCCGCAGCCGGGTGGGATTTGGGTCTGCACCTTCAGTAACACCTGCAGGAAACCCCTGCTCTCTTCCCGCCTGACTTCCCGTAATTCGAGAAACACCAGGTGGCGGGGTAAGGATGTCCGTCTCCAAAAGTAGAGTTTCGCTTTCATGGCTCTTCAGAGCCCACACGTGAATGAGGCTGCCTCTGCGTTTCTCTGAGAGATGAAGAGCGTGGGCGATTGCATTATTGTTAAATAGCCACCGTGGGCAAAGAAGGACAGGGCGCACACATACACACTTTGCTTTCAAACAACTTGAACCAAGGGCCAGCCCGGTGGCCTAGTGGTTAAGTTCAGTGTGCTCCACTTCAGTGGCCCAGCTTCAGCTCCCGGGCGAGGACCTACACCACTCGTCTGTCAGGGGCCAAGCTGTGGCAGAGGCTCACATTCAAAAAAAACAGGAAGACTGGCAACAGATGCTAGCTCAGGGCGAATCTTCCTCAGCAAACAAACTACTTAAACCAAGAAAGAAGATGGTTATTTGAGGAAATACGCAGGACAGCTGAAAATTTGGGTGGCCCGTGACATCATATGTAAATGGTTTGCCAAATAAAGAAGGTTCATCTTAACAAAATAAAATAAGAGAACAAAGAGCTGAGCAGCGTGTTTAAATCTCCTGGGGTCCAGCGTTCGTGTGCTTCCACACGGTCAGCATCAATGACACGAGCACACATAGAGTGTGATGACTGATCAGTGTGACATCCCCAGACCCGGCCTCAGGTGCTAACAGGAAATATACTTTTCTTTCCAATGGCAAAGGCTTTTTCCAGGAAAACCTTAGGAAGAAAAGTCAAAATTAGATGACGTTTTATTGGATTTTATTTTCTAAGGCACTAAACTTTTGGAAAATGAATGAAAAACAAATCTCCAACTCCTCAGCTGGCCCAGAAAATTAAACTCGTCTGAGGGCATCCTCGTGTGTTGAGCATCATCTGGACTCAAGCTCCCAATCCCCTCGGACCCATCTGGCCACGGTCACCACTGTCGTCGAGAATGACCAGCTGGGAGGAGATTCCAGGGCCTGGCCCCTCCGCCCACGCCCTCCCTGAGCCTCGGCGCCACCCTTGGGATCAAGTCCATCTTCCTCAGCAGAAAGCTGACGACAAGTCCATGGCAGGGCGCAAAGAGGCCGCGCTTGCAGAAAGGAGAGCGTCCCGGCGTTTGTATATCTGTCACCCTAGTGTCGTTCTCACGTGACAGTTTGGGAGAAATTACGTTAGTTACATCACATTTTGTGTGCTTGAGAATATGTAGGTTTTAAAGATATTTTAAAATTCAGAACAGTTGCTTTTCCAAGTCATTGTTTTCCTTTTAAAAGAAATGCAAAAAGCCGTTTGGTCTACTTCTTGATCCCTGGACAGGACAGAGCCTGAGATCTAAGATTAACATCTATTATTAACTCACGACTGGGTTTGCTTTACACGGTGTTTGTGGTTCTCTACTCTCTGCTTTTTCACGCTTAGTTTATATAAGTTTTTATATCTGAAATATAGTTTAGCATTTGTTGAAATTCGTTACATTACTTCTTAAAGAATTTACAGAAATCATAGTGGTTTGGATTTATCAAACGTCTGCTCTGTTAAGCAATTTAGTTACAATACTTTTTCGTGATGCTCACGATAGCCCTGTCAGACGTCTTGTAGCTGATGAGGAAGTCTGCAGGAGCTCCGTCACTTACCCTTGTTCGCTCTGACGGACAAGTCGTACGGTGACCTGCTGGCCCCGCCCGGTGCTCCGTCCACCCCGAGTTCCTGGGAGACGCAGTCGCCTGTTCTCTCAGCCCCACTCCCTCTGGCCTGATTGATGAAGCTGGGGACGGACATCTGGCCTGGAGCCCTCGCCCTGAAGCAGCCGAGCCGTCAGAGCCTCTGAGAGAGGTGAACTAGTCCCCGAGAGTGGCCCTTGGTCTGCGTGTGCGACTGGGCTGGGCTGGTCCCTGGGGCCTTGGGCTGGAGTCAGAAGGAGGACGGGAGCCTGCAGACAGCAGACAGGGCAGCAAAGATGTCAGCGATGCAAGGCCACCAAGCAAAGGGTGAGGGCAGCCTGGGAGCTCCTCGGCCCCCTCAGCCCACGCGTGGCCCGCTGTCCACAGGTTCTTCCCACCACAGGTGCCCCCCTCCTCTGGAGTAGCTTGAGTGGGTCTCCAGGACTCGCAAGCAAAGGGCTTGACGGAACAGTTGCATGGCCAGCAGACACAGGCCAGGCTTGGTGACCTGCAGGGGAGGGCCCGTCTGTGGACGTGGCTGTCGCTTGGGGCGTTTCTAAGGAAGCAGTAGGAGACACAATTTGTGGCTGATGTGAGGGTCCTTGAACGACCTGGGGAATGTGTACTTCACGGTGAATCTCAGGAGGTTTTCACGAGGGAGCGATCCCAGTGGAGCTATAAAGTATCACTATGGGGTCCAGTCCACTGTGTGAGGAAGGGACCAGAGTGGGCAGAGGCCCAGCTAGGCGCGTGTGACACCGCTCATACATTTTCAGAATTTTGAACTGCTACGCGATGTCGTCGTGCACCTGGTGTCCACTTTAATTGCTCCTGGAGGCGTAACCGCTGTGAAGAAAGGCTGAGAGACGGTCTGCAGGGCCTCCGCAGAGGAGAGATGGGCAGGTGTCAGGACGTGGTGGGCCCGCCCCTCGATGTCAGTAGACAAGGCAGGCACTGAGTTTCCAGGAGCCGTCACGGAGCCAGAGGCGTTCTTGTGAGGGTCTGGAAACCATCATGTGCTCGAGATTGTTAGCTGATTAGGGCCTGTTAGACTCAAAAATAGCAATTGTAATAGTAATCAGAATTGAAATCTTTTTTTAAAAAAAAGTTTTGGCATGACTTGGGGAACAGGATGTTGTGCCCATTTCAAAAGCTGCCGTGGTGTGGAGGGGGCAGGTGGAGTGAAGGAAAGGAGGAGGCAGGGGTCCTTGGAGCAGCTGGAATGAAGGACCGATGAGGCGGCTCGGAGCCCAGATGGTAGAGAGACCCTGATGAGCTCCGTGAATCTGTGACTAACTATTAACTATCTTATTGTCCTGTGGGCTGTCATAATTTTTGGAGTGATCCTCTTCAGCAATCAGACCTGTATTGTCGCCCTGGTCCAGCAGAATAAATGGCCATGACTTCCAGAATTCGACATTTCTGATTTAAAAAGAGAAACTCCAATGGTGGTTATTTTCACATGCTAAGGTGAGTTCTGTAGATTCTCATTGTCCAGAGACGCTGGAAAGAAAGAAAAATTCTAACCCTGTGGCCTAGACTTGCAAGCAGAAGGTTCCATCCCAAGGAAACGCTAGAGGAGCCCAGGTGTACCTCATGGCGCATTCATTTCTCATCGTGAGCGACACTGTTTGATGATAGCGCAGACGATGGATCCAGAATCGGGTCCAGATTCATTTGCAGCCGTCAGGGCCCATCCTGCTCCAGCTGTTGAACTGGTGGAGACCAGGGTCATGAGCCAGACGGGAATTTCTGTGCAACATGGCTGTGGCATTCGATGCAAAAATATTCAGCTTGTTAGTTCGTAAAGTCTTACGAGCGATCTGTGGAAAATTAGACCAACCCTAACTGACCGTGTGACTCGAGGAATCGGGACAGTAATCGGTCATTATTGGTTTCTGAGATTCTTGCACTTACTCTCAAACTGAGCCATCAGACTGTATCGAAATATTTCCTGGCAACAGAAAGCTGATTTATCTCCTTTGCACTTCATCATGTTTTCTCCCTGATGTCCGCACTGTTTTCCTTGCTAACGTCTGCCCTGTCGGAACTTGATTTTGCCACCATGGCTGCCAGGTCAATAAGGAGCTCTTATCTTAAATTTTGACGAGAGTGAATAAATTGAGGGTGAAAATTATACATTAACATCAGGCATTTCCACGGGCTCTTTTGCAGGGCTGTAGAGAATTATGCGGACACTGAAGAATATGCCTTGATAGGAAGCCTCAGAAATGAGCTTGGAAATAGGGATGGTTTTAATGCAGCTGCCCTGTCATTTTTCTGTAAAAGATGTACTTTTGCCTTCCTTTTCTCTCATCTTGCCAGATAATTATGATAAGCTTTTTTAGTATAATTTAGATTAAGTTGATTAGCCAGACCTGCCCTACACTATAAACGCAGCTGATGAATAGCAGATTTTTTTCTATGGTTTTTCCACCCTAAAGCACAGGCTTTAAGGGACCTGAGGACTTATCTGCTATTCAAATGCAGAAATGTTTTTAAAAGCAGCTGTATACATTCAGAACTCATGGAAAACCCGTGTTGAGCCGTGAGGCTTTATGTGAGAAAGAGGAGGAAAGGCACGTGTTTTAGTGGGGTCCGTTCAGTTCCTGGATGTCTTTATTGTGGAGACACTTGTTGAAAGCTGGAGTAGGCTGCGGACAAGCTCGGGCTGAGATTTTCAGCGAGCTCGTCCTTCTCCGGAGGGCCCAGCCTCACCTGCTGAGGGCGGGTGGTCTGAAGTCTCGAACCCGTTGATGAAGGACAAAGTGAGCATGAGGAGGACTCAGGTGGAGCTTCAGTAGATAAGATCAACCAACCCCTCAGCATGCTTGTCTTCAGGATCTCTGTCCTTCTCCCAAGACGTGTGGACCTCCACGGAGCAGCCGGGAAGGGAGAGAGGAGGCTCACGCTGAGGACGTGCGAGTCCAGACACGCTGCTGAGGGACGTCAACGTCGTGCAGGTTTTCCTCCCTTCATCTTTAATCCACCCTTGGACATTCGCTCGTGCTACTGACCCCGTTTTACAGATGTGGGAACCCAGGCTTCAGCTCCTTGCCCAGATCGTATACTCTTGAAGGCGTCTCAGCCTGGGTTTGGGCAGGTGGGGCCTCAGAGGAGGGTGATGGGAGGCTGCACGGTCCCTGTGCTCACAGGGCGTTGGGGAGGCAGTCACGCTAAGGTGCGTGGATCCAGGAAGTCTGCTGGGGGAGACGGGGACCTCGGCTCCTGGGGGCTGCTTGGGCTGCGCAGTCTCTGGGTCTCTGAGACTTGGGAAGCCGGCAGCATGTGATGGGGATGAGTCTGGCGTGTTCTGGGCAGTTAGGAGAGCGGTTTGCTCTAGAGGGCAGAGGTCCTCCAGGGAAGGCCGTCCACTTAGCTGGCTCTGAGACAAGGCGGGGAAGCTGCGTTTCCTTAGGAACAGGGGCTGGGAAGCCACGTGGGGCGGCAGGGCCGATCCAGTCCTGGTCGTTGTCTCTTCTTGCTCTTCCAGCTCTAAATGATACCTCCAAGCTTCCTGCCAAATGGGATGAAATTGCCAGGGTTCTTCATTATAGAAAACATAAATTGCTGGAGGCAAGCATGCTGCCAGTGACCTGAATGTGAGAACCATGCGTCTGTGTCACAAACACGGCATTGAAATGCGTGCTTTTGTGCGGTTATGGATGGCGCACAGCACCACCAGATGGAAAGTTGGAGCCGTCTCTGCTTTGAATGTGTCTCCACTTTCCTCGTGTCACCGGGTAACCCTTGAGGCTGGCCATTTCATGCATGGAGACAATATTGAGGCGTCCAAGCTGTGCGACCTGGCGCCCTTATTTCTCGGTCAGCTTTCAGGGCAAGGACTCCATAATTTGTTAAACCAACATCGATCGGGAGTCTGAGGGCTTTAAAAATGAATTGCAATCAAGGTGCTGCCATAAACCCTTGTACTTATTTGGTTTCCTGCGAGTAAACTCGATGTGTGATATATTTAAAAAAGAACAATGCCTTCGGCGTGATTTGTCCGTGAATAATAGGTAGCCAGCTTCACCTGTCAGGTTTTTAATGAATGTTACTCACTTTTATTAATATCCAAAGTGGGATAAATGAATAATGGCTAGGCCTGGGGATATTGATCAAAATTCAGTTTTATGGCTAAGTGTACTGAAAGTGGGTATTTACAAAGACTCAGGATCTGAAACAACCAACCACAAATCAAACTTTCGAAGTTGCTTTCTTTTAGAAAATAAGGCTAAGCATAATATTTTGGCTATGAAATATTTTACTATATAGATTTATAGAATCAATTTTAAATATAATTGGGTTTATTCAAGTCTGTGTAACAACTCAATGCAAAACATTTTAAATAGAATTACTGGAATTAAAAATGCATTTTTTTTTCCCTGAGGAAGATTAGCCCTGAGTTAACATCCATGCCAATCTTCCTCTATTTTCAGTATGTGGGCCACCAGCACAGCATGGCCGCTAACAGAGTGGTATAGGTCTGCACCCAGGAACCAAACCCAGGCTGCCAAAGTGGAGCATGCTGAACTTAACCACTGGGCCACCAGGGCTGGCCCTTAAAAATCTATTTTTTAATTAGCTTGCCCTATTACGGAGTCATTGTCAGAATCCATGAAAGGCTCTCATTGGTACGTCGTCCATTACTGAACTTACTTCATTGTACAGCAATCATTAGTTTATATGTACTTTTCCTATCAGACTGTGGCCCATAGTGTGTAACACAGCACCCAAAACTTAGTGTCAATCAGCAAGTGTTTGTTGAATGAGTAGTTAATGGAATTTCAGGCGCTGAGTGTCCGCAGGCACTCACCATAGCGTTTATGCATAACTAGAAGAACAGTGGCTGCCGAGAGAGCCAGGAGCTGCTCTACCCGTCTCTTCAAATAAACTCTCTCAACTTCCGTCTCCAGGAAATGCCAAGTTCAGTGAAATAGTAAGCGTGAAAATATTATTTTTTCAGTGATATTTCTAAGACAGAATTTTAATAATTTGGACTAGTCCATGTTGTTGTCACAGATATTTAGTTCCTCGGGCAGGTTCACGTTCCAGAGCATGCCTCAGGATTTCCCCACAAGCCCACGCCTTGCACAGCGGCAGCTAGTGCCTGTGGAAGACTCAAGGGTCCTTCTTTCATGTGCTTCTCTCACGCCGTTGCAGGCTGCCTGCAACAGTTGACATGTGAAGCCTGGTTTGTCTGAGCATGGACACGGTTCCTGGAACTGGCCATGGTAGAAGGACAGAATATGACGCAGAGTAGAGACTCAGGAAAGGCTTGTCGGAATCCACTTTAGTATGAATGAGTTTGGCATCTCTCTTTCCTGAGCCCAGATTTTGATGCTGGAAAAGAAGTGTTTTCAAGAGGAAGTTGGAAAGGAGAGTAGGCACGTGAACCTAAGAAAGACACGGAAAGGAAGTAAAAGTAGGGCCAGATACACATTTTATCTCCCCACTGTTTTTCCAAAAACAGATCCTAATCGGCTACCCCAGAGTGAACCAAGATTGGTTGCAAAAGTTCAGGCAAGCAGATGAGCAGTTAATGCCGACGTGCAGCGCAGGAAAGAACGTGGACTTTGGAGCCAGAGAGAAAGTGTCACATGGTGATAGATGATAATGACTTATAGCGGGATCCCTTCACAGAGTATACAAATATCGAATCGCTATATTGCACACCTGAACTAATAGTGTTAAATGTCGTTTATACCTCATAGGATTTTAAGTTAATTACCCAACATCTCCCAAGCACACCTTCCTCATTTGCAAAGTGGATACCGTGACGTTTCGTCTTAAGTGTTCAGCTAGCAAGGCCCCTTCTCCGAGGTGAGGTTGTTGCAAAGTCCAGACAGCAATAGGTTGACTCTTTCGGACCTGGAAGAAAGGGACATCCATGGAGACTGAGGGCCTGGATGCTGGGCGAGTGGGTGCACGTGGGCGTGTCGTCTCCACAGCCACTGCTTCACGTCTCTCTCCTGAAGGGGTTCATGGGAAGACGCTTGGCAGAACTCACAGACAGTTGACACTCAGCGTCCCTCATCTCTGCTTTTAACTTCTGCACTGTCTTCAATTTCTGTAAGGAACTAAGGTATTCCAGTTCTCAGAATTATCCTCAAAATTGCCTTTTCGATGCCCAAGAAGCCCTTCGTGTGTTACAGATAGAGGGTAAGAGAAAAAGAAATTCTTCGTATTCCTATAGACTGTAAATGTCCAGAAAGCAAGGGTCCGTGCCAAAATTTGAGCTGCTTCTGGAGGCTGCTCATGCGCTTCTGGTTTACGCACACTGAATTTCAAAGAAAAACGGGACCATGAGCTGTGTGCGGGCAGAAACCATCGCTGTCCCTTCCCTCGGTGTTTACTGAGTTCCCAACGTCATGTCCCACAGATGGTGCACGCGGTGCTGAGACCCACTGGCTGAATGAATGAATGACCTGCTCTTTATGAGTTTCTTTCTACATCTTAATTCTACCGTTGTATGCATGAAGGAAAGGGCAATAGATAAATGCTAGTCTGTAACAGAGGGAGACTGAAGCCTTACGTTTGTACCACTATCCATTTCATTCCAGACCCTCTAATTCCAATAAAGAAGAAAATTCAGATTCGGGCTTTACTGAAGACTATTGAACCTCAAGTATTTTTATAATTTCTTTTGTACTATGAAACACAGACAGGCTGGTTGGAGAAAATCTGGAAGGCACAAAAAGTTTGAAGAGGAAAATAAAATGGAGCTGTAATTCCCCCCGTCAGCGACAATCACTGTGCATCGTGGGAAATTGCCTCCAGTCTTTTTTTTCAGAGCGAAATGAGGACATAAAACACAGAGTGTGCATATTGCTTTTCTCAGTTAGCATTGCACTGGGAATTTCTAAAAGAGTTAAAAGCTCTGTAAGTCTGTGCTGTGACTGTTCATAATTTATTTAACCGTTCTGCTTTCACTGGATATTTGAAAACCAAGACTTGACAATTTTTTAAAAGGAAAAAAATGTGCCGCATCACTAGTGACCCTCAAGTCATTTGCTCCAAACGCAGGAAGAAGCCCAAGATAACTGGAGGTCTGGTCTCTCCTGCCATGTCGAAGCACCTTGCACTGGGGTGGAAATCCTGCCCGCGTAGAGGGAGGCGCAAAGTGAGATGGGAAATTCCTCAAGTGTGCAAAATTAACACAATGTGTCAAAAACATAATTTGAGTGTTTGAAAGTTAACATTGTGGCTTTTCTTAATGTTAAAATGCCTGGAAACTCCTCTGCAGAGAGCAGGTGGCATATAACACAGAACTTAGAGAGGCAGAGAATTCCATTCGCTTCTTCATGGAGAGTCAGGAACTCCAGAGAGGGTGGGCACAGAGGCGGCAGTGCCGGGCGTCCCCACAGCCCGAGGGTCGCTGGGTTGGTTGGCCAGGGCTCCTGCTTTCAGGTGGAGCGGAACAGGGTGAACTGGGGGCCTTCAGTAAATTACTTTTGTTCATTCCTCTAAGTTGAGAGTTCTCAACCCCCGCTGCACAACAGATTCACCTCTGGAGCCGTGAAATGAACGGACCCCGGGCCGCCCCAAGCCCTCTGAGCCAAGATCTTTGGGAGTGAGGCGTGAGTGTCTGCATCCTTCTAGAATTTCCCTGGGGGTACCGAGGCAGGATTTAGCAAATAAAAATACAGCGTGCCTGGGCAACTCTGAATTTCAGATAAGCAACAGCTATTGCATGGGATATACGAAAATATTATTCTTTGTTTATCTGAAACTCACATCTAAGTGGGTGTCTTGTGTGTTGTCTGGCTGCCCTACCCAGGAACTGCCAACTCAGCGAGGCCCTGGAACCGCATCAGAGACCACGAGCACGTCTGGTTTCCATATTGTGGACTCTGATCTCTGAGACATTTACGTAATGTAGACACGGGCAGCAGTAACACGAGGTGCTGAGGCCGGGTTTTTCTAAGCTTTGTAAAATGCCATGTACTCTGCTGTCAAAATAGCATTTCCGGTTTAAACATGGTGGGCATCTCTTCAAGCAAACTTTGGCATAAAACCTCATTAAATGCAGAAGGTAGCACAAAGGATTGAACCCTGCATTCATTTGGAATTTAGATTTAAAACGTATTATATAAAATATAATTAATGTCACTTTTGAAGCGAATAATGTTGCAGTTCAACAGCAGACAGAGGCAATGTCGTCTTAAAGCTTTCAGACATGGAAATAAGAAACAGGCTGCTTTTTACTTCAGCATTTTTTAATCTTTTTTCCGAGTCTAGAGAAATTCAGACTTAAGCGTCTGTTGCTCTTGTAAGTGAATTCCTCGGGAGACAATTTTGTAATTTATTTGAATGCACGGTGGTGGCTAGCTCGGTGAGGCCCCCAAAGCTTGGAAACAAGACGTGAAGGTGAGTCACAGGTCTTCTTTGTGGTTCGGATGCTGAAACCCGGCTGTCACGTGTTTTAGCTGCCACCTGTTTTGAGAGCCATTTAGTTGTCATTCCTAGTTGAGCGGGGTTGCTTCATCAGTGACTTTGAGTTTTTCTTTTAGCCTGATTTGAGTGACATCTAACTGTCACTGAAGACTCTGCAGACTTTCGGGGCAGCTACTCCTGAGGCCTGATCCTAGGTCCAAAATGAAATTATGTGCATTTCTGTGGCTTTCAAAGAAAAGCCATTAGTAATCATTGCAGCAGCGGCTCAACGCAGGCTGGTGGCACAGCTGTGAATGAAATGAAAGGGTAGGGAACATTAAAAAACCAATCAACGCCTTTGTCCTAACGGAGCAGAAATGAATCCTTAATTTCAGCAGCCTTCAAATCCCGTCATCAGGGAAACGGCTGAAATGTAGACTTGCGAATGCTCTCTTTAAAAGTAAACTTTGAAAGAAGGAGAAGAATCCAGAAGCGGGGCAGACTGTCAGAGCGTAAACTCGGGGGGTTACTCTCTCGGCACAGTGAGTTCACGGAGCATCTCTTGTGCGAGTCCCACTCGGTCGTGCCTGGAGCCGGGGCCGTGCTCCTCGGTGCTCTGGACTTGTCGTCATTCTACCCACACTAATAACCCTAATAACCGTGAGCTCCTTGTCCTGTGTCCCTTCTGTGAACGAGGAGCAGTTCCCAGACCACGGTCGTGCAGTCAGGAAACATTTTCACAGGTGGCATTTTCAACCTGCCCACCACTCTCCACCTTCATCTCCATCCTCTGAGGAGATGAGGTGTGTTCACACAGAGAGACTGAACGGAAGTTCTCACCCGGGCACGAGGCACTCCCCGGTCTGAAGGGGCAGCTGCCGCTTAGCAGAGATTCCGCCGTGAGCAGAGGTTGGGAGGGACCTGAGCAGGGCAGACGGCGAGTTAACTGAAAAGCGTGCAGGTAGACCGGACGCATTAGATGACGAGGGACTGGAGGTGTCAAGGCAAAGCAGAGCCTGGGTGACCTGAGAAATGCTTTTCTGACCCAAAATGGATCCCCTGGAGGAAAAGGAATGGACACACCATTAGTGAGACCAATCCCAAGGGCAGACCCAGAAACACAGCTGGACGCAGGGTGGGAATGACAAACGCCCTTTAGTGTGTCAGTCAGATGTTGAAACTTTGGTTTAGTAGCAAAAGCTTCAGATTCTACTTCCATCCAATCAAAACGTCTTTATCCATCGATAGAAGGAGTGGATGTCCTCTCCTGAAGCCAAAATGAAGTAAGCTTGGGGTTCACTCCCGGACGCGCCCTGGGCCGTCACGTGTCCCTTGCAGCTCTGGACTCTGCAGAGAACCTTTGAGGGGGCTGGAGAGAGGATGGACAGGTGGACGCCCCACCTCGCTCGCTTCCTGTCGCAGTTCTCCAGAGCTGTGCTGAGAGCATCCTTTTACAGTTTGGGGTTCTTTGTAGATTTTATTCAAAGAAAAGGCTGGTGCTACTGAAAACACAGTGTGGAAATCACAGTTCTGGTGAGAGCTGTGGGCAAACCACTTACCCACCGTGGGCCTTTGCGGTTGTCGACAAGGACAAATGTCTCTGCCCTCTCGTTACCCACAGGGATAAACCGATTAAGCACATAAATAAAAACGCTGTGCGGAGAAGGAAATGCTGCCGAGTCCCGAGCACAGTGGATAAAAGCCTCTCGTTCCGCTTTCTTGGGGTTTATGAGGCAATAATGCTATTGTATTCCTTTACACCAAGAAATCAAATATTTTCTTCTGAGCCGTTTCCCTTTTCACATATAAACATTGTTTTTCCTTCTACCTGCTATTTTGAAGCCTTAACTGTTTCTTATTTTCCTTCCAAGTTAGTGTGATTTGGAGATTTTCCTCCTCAAAAGATGTAATTTGTACTTGTACTTCAGAAGATTTAACAACCCAGAGACTGAAGCCTGCCTCTCCTCTGCTTTTCTGAGCCTGGCGGCGGGCATTCAGAGGCCAGGCCTCTGGGAAGAGAAGGGGCCTCGTGGCTGAGGCCCTCGCACTGTGGGGTGAAGGGCCCTGAACTCCGGAGTCCAGTTGTGGCTTCACAGGAATCTGTCCCTTACGTGACTTCAGAGAAGATGCTTAACCTCCCAAGGCCTCGAATTCTGCATCCGTCACATGGAGGTGACCCGTCCTGCCCTAAATGCATGGTGGTTGGGGCAATAAAATGAAGTGATGGAGCCATGAGGACTTGCAAATGCACATAAGTTATTATACACATTACTTTTCTTCACTGCTTCTCCAAAAGAAGGCATTAGGAAGAGCCACACGGCAGTGGATCAGCCAGAGCCGCCTGGTGGTTGTGGTGCCAATCCCTAGTTTCCAGGACTGGAAATGGGGCCAACTTCAATGCTAGTCGAGTCCTGAGAATTATATCCAGCAGGAGAAAGAAGGAAGCGAGACGGATGTGACCACGTGCTGGACACGGCGACGTGCCCATGGCTGTGTTAGGTGCCAGCACGGGGAGCGTTGTCTCCATTTCTGGGTGGGGAAATGAGCCAAGAAGCTGATCATCTCTCACCATACACGGCTGACATGGAAGACAAAGCTCCTCTTTCCAGTCTCCTGTGCTGCCTCAGAATCACAGACGGTGAAAATTCCCCATGACCCTGATTCACAGGAACTCGCCGGGTGGTTGAAATGACCAACGACAGTTACCAAGGGACCCTTCTCAATGAGGCACTGAAACACTCCCACAAGTGGGTAATAAACTGGCTGTGTGACCTCAATGTGGTGAAGCCAGTCCTGATCAAAGAGCTGTGCTGACGTCACGTATTCGGCTCTGACCCCTCTTGGGGTTGGACCCCTCCCTGATGGAGGACCCTGGTCTGGTCTGCAGCCCTGCTGAGTGGTGCCTTTGCTTCTCAGATAGCAGATCACGGCCTCTTCTGTTCTTCCAGGCCCAGCTGTTGCTCTTGTATCCACAGTCCTCATTTCTGTCCCAGCTGGGCCACCTCGCGGCGTGTGGAGTGTCTCTAGTGTCCACAGACGGGTGTTGTGATTCACTGATTATCCAAATCCAGCTCAGTTGGTTGAGCTGGTCTTGGAAGTTAAATAGCTCATGTGTGCGCCAGCAAAGCGCACGACAGGCCCCGAGGCCGCCGGACACCCTGGGGGATCCCACGAGTCCGTCCTGGAGAGCCTCTGAGAGCAGAGGGGGCATCTGGTGTGCCTCCTGGGAGGAAAGAGAATGCAAATCGCCACACCCAAGACTGTCTAAGGGGGTCTTAGAGCCCCAGGCACCGTCCCCCTTAGGTGGGTCCTGGAGCACCTGTCGCTCACCTGCCCAAATCACTTCTCTTGTCCCTTTCTGTCTCTTTATTAGGGGGATTTTCAGCTTATTCCATTATCAGTCCGAAAACACTCTACTGATCAGGGTCAATGCAGAATCTCCCGTAAGTCAGGCCCTGTGGTCATGGTGGAAGCATCGCACAGACGCAGAGAGACGGCAGGGAAAATGGAACCAGCCAGGTCGGCCTGTGACTGTGTGTCCTCAGGTGATGGACTCAACCTCCCTGGTCCTCATTTTCCTCACTGGAAAATGTTGATACTACAGCCACCTGGAACGGGCTCATGAGGACTGACTGGGTGGAAACACCGTGCTGCCTCGGTCTCCCTTCAAGGGAATCTGAGGGGCTCACAGCCTTGAAACAAGTCCTCCCGTGACAAATGAGGGGGGAACGGTGTGTTCCTCTGGAATGAGGGTGATGCCCTGTGTTTAGTGGTGTGTCGTCACAAGTCGTCTCAGCTATCTTTGTGAACTCCCGGGTGCAGGGGCCAGGCCGGCCGTCTACGTGAAGTTTGCAGGTGATCACAGAAACGTTCGCAGACGTGCCCCATGTCTCCTTTGTTGGTGGCTGATCAGTACTCTTCGGGTCACAGCAAGAGCATGTGACACTCAGACGTGTTTTGTTAAATTTCGGTCCCTAAGAAAGGTAGCTCGTAAAGTGAAGTCAGCTGGAGAGTATGGCAAGTATGCAGTGTGACGTAAGGAGGGTGCCATCAACAGTCATAACAGCCAAGGAGTAGGCTTCTCTGGTGAAGACCAGAGCTCCTCAGATGCCCTCAAATTTGTCAGAGGATGGCTTCCCAGATGGTTCTGTCTAGGGCACGTTTCTGTTTTTGCTAAGGAAACATGGTAGAAATTTGAACATCGTATCAGATGGAGGTGACCTTAGTCTTCCAGCCCTGACTAATCTCACACGGGTCATCTGGACGTTGCTAGCCCCACCACACACACCCTGGCCGTGGTGTATTTAGTGTGGACGGTGGAAAATAAAGACGCTAAGTAAAGGCACATAGAGTGGCCGACCTCAGAAGGTCTGCATGCAGAGCTGACGGAGCTGTGACCCGTCACACCAGCCCCACTTTGCTTCTTAGGTCAGACTGCTGGTCCTGATGACACTGGTGGAGCAGGTGGTTCCTGAAGACAAGTTGAGGCAGGAGAGAGAAGTCTGGAAGAATGGGTTTTCATGTGTCCCAGTAAGCGTAGATGGGGGCAGATCTGGGGCCCTGCGTCATTGAGATGTGACAGCTGTCATAGGAAGAAGACGAGCCTCATGCACCCTCCACGTTTCACGCATTCAGCTCGTGCTTCAATATTTGCTGGCGCCCACCATAGATGTTGCGACGTCAGGGTGACTAGCACGCAGACCCCTGGGTGGGTACTCTGGACCGTGAGTGGGTGAATCGTGGAGACACAAAACTGAAGCTGCAAAGACAAAGCCTGATTAGGTCCAGCAGGACTGTACCTGCCAATTGTACCAACACACACTCTGAGAGGTAAAACCCAGAGCAGAAACTCAGAATGCATCTCCCCTCAACCCACGCCAGGCTTTGTCACTGTGGGAGGTTTTGCCTGAGTTAAGCTGTATCTTGGTCTGATAAAGGACAAGCGCAGAGGTAAAATATGCAGGAATCATTTTCAGCCTCACAATTCAGGGCTGACCTTCAGACAGACTCACGATCATCCTGAGAGTATTGTTCTCAAAATAATGAGCTACGGTCCCCACAGAAAGCTGCAGGTGGCTTTCGCTGCATTTGTGCTCTCTGTGAAATGCACAGCTTTGTACACCCGGTGTGGGCACGCTGCCCCTTGTCCTCGTGTGCTTGGCACTGCTGTTGGCTGAACTCTCACACTTGGGTTTCAGCAATGTAATGTGAACTCATCCTTCAAACTCACTCACTTAAAGCTTGTCCTTTGTTTTCTGCGTGTGTGTGTTTACGCCAAAGAGAACCAGTAAGACCTGAAATTGGAGGTTTGTTGTTTGGTTTATTCTTCTAACTCCATCGTAACCCAAGTGATGTGGACCAATTTCGAGTTAATAACACTGACCACGTGACTATAGTCTCCATGGCAACTGTATTTAATTAGAACTGTGCACCTTATTGCATTATATTTCTAAACACAGGAAAACGTAGTCATCTTTGGTTTCATACTATAGTTAATGTGCTCAGCTGACTGACCAACTTTGTACTAGAGACCTCATTAGCAGGAAAATGCCACTTAAAGTGTGCAAAAAGTGCTGTTGGCCGTGCAAAAATGGGGTGCAGTTGAATTATGTTCAATAATTTGAATAAACTGCCTTGTAAACACTTAATTCAGACAGTTATTATACCTATATAAAAGTATAATATATATATATTTTAAAACTCAGTGACTGGGAGATCCCATAAAATAAAATGCTACTACAAATTTACATGAGAAATGGTCCCAGCTTCCTCAGCATCTTCCATTGCCAAACCATCCATCCTCCTTTCTTAGCGATCTGTAAATGTACTGAAAACGGCAGATGCCCCTCTGCTGAATGCAGGATGGTGATGGCATAACTGGGTCTGATCACAGTGGACTACCGTGAATCCTTTTGCAGACCATGCCATGGCTCACTGTGTTCAACACGACTAGCAGGATGCGATCGTAGAATGTTTGCCGCAAAGCCTACTCATGAATGTTGGAAGCCTGCATATCCACCTGTAGAGTCTGAATATATCATTATATTCAGAATTATACTTATGGAATATGTTTCAAAATGATGGCTTATATAACATATCATCCAAAGAGCCCTGATCTAAAGCTCCTGTCTCATGTGGAGACTGGCTGTCTGCACCCCTCACTTCTGACTCAGTGCGGGGTGGGGAATCTGTGGGCACTACAGTGCGTCTGAACCGCCCTGCGGGGCACGTGGAATCCAGAGCAGCCTCAGGGGAAGGCACCTGGTTTGCTGGGCAGAGCGCAGGACCGAGGCTGGGGAGCTGGATGAGGAACCAGGTCCCTTCATTCCTGGCCTCTGTTGCCCTCTGGGAAGGGGACCCCCCGAGACCTTTTACACCCACACAATGGTGCCACTCTGGGAAAGCGCGTCTGCTCTCTCTGCGTTAGACAAAATGAACAAGTGAGAGCGCTCTCCCAACAGAGGGAGACAGGATGCATGTTTTGGGTGAAATTAACCTAAGATGAACTAACGTTAAGCATTAAAGCAGTGACTGCAGGCTTTGAGTATTGCCGAATGAGGCCTCAGATAGTATAAAGTTTCTAGAAAATAGAGGAGGTCTTCGTGGGCGGCACGGGACTCCTACTGGGTTCAATCAGCTGGAAGTAGCCGGAGAAAATAACAGCGGCACGATTGTACAGAGTTCCGTTCTGACAGAGTCCAATAAATCTCAAGTTAAACCAGCAGCGAGGCTGAGACTCGCTGGACGCACTGCCTACGTCGGGATCACGCGGGGCGGTCTTCGCCTGCTGTCTGCACAGAAAAGTGGTGGTTCTGAGGTTTCAGCATGAGACACCTGCTCTGAGCAGGGACGTTTGAACAAACTCGAAAGTGTCTCTTGTGTTTGAACGTCTGTGCTGGCGGGTGTTGGAGATGCGCTGGGGGTGACTGCAGTGCCCCCCCAGAAACCTATTAAACAGTGACTCTGTTTCTCTCTTTGCAGAGGAAGAGGCCGGGGACCTGGTCCAGCCAGGCATCAGCTTTCCGGGGCCGACAGAGGAGGACATAGGTAGCGTACAAACACCATCGCGGCTACTGCAGAGAGTAGTGGTAACCAGACACGCTCCGGGCTGGGGTGACCGTCTGCGCGTCAGGAGCTGGTGAACCTTCCCACAAAAACGTTTCGAGCAAATGTTTGACTTTAGAGTGTTGCAATAAGAACTAAATAAGATGTGGTAAAAAAAATTTTTTAATGGTGATTTATGAGCATGATGGGAGCTGCAGGTAAGATCACACTCACTCCAGAACATCACGGATTAATTATCAAGGCAGCTAATTATTTTTATTAATTAAGGCAGTTATTAACATAACTGATACATGCCTACAAATGAACAAGGACCCTCTCCCCTTTCTCCTTCATGATGGCAATTTACTCTAAGTAACTATAAGGAAGAATAAGTTCTTTTATTTGCATTTTTTTCAAGCAACTCTATTACTTGACATAAAACAGCTGATTTCTCTAGGCGAGCCAAGCAAACCCTGTGGTTTGGATGCCAAGGACAATTATGTGCTTTCTTTCAAGGGAGCTCCGATTACTGTCAAATTATATTTTCCCCAGTGCTAGTTAAAATCATGCGGAAGTTTTATGTTTCCGCTGCCACGGACACAATAAAGCCGGTGCTGTATTTGGCTGTCATCGTTGACGTGGAGTCATGCTTCCAGAAAAAGGAGCAAATGCTTCTGTTAGAACTGTGAAGTGTTGAATAAATTCAACGTCAAACAGTGAGAAAATAAAGCCTCCCACAGACTCTGGGACGGGGTTATTCGCCAGCCTTGACGATTTCCGGCTCCCTGTCTCGGGTCACTCATGGCCACATGCTGTCACAACCCTCAGGGCTGTGAAATGGATCCTAAGTTCGACTTATATTTAAATTTGAGTTTTTCTTAATTTATTTCAGATCTTCAGCCAATGGATCTGTTGCCCGTTTGACTGGCTTAAAAAATCATGTTGAAAATTGAGAAAGTCCATTTGTGTAAAGCTCTGATTTCTTTTAAAGAAAATTAGAGGCAAAAAAAGTTTACTTTTCAATTTCTAAAAGAATGACAGTGTATTATCCACTGTGGTCAAGTTCGAAATTTATTTCTAACCTGACATTCTAAACAAGGCTCTCTTCACTTGAAAATATGCCAATAAAATTATTTTTACTTGTTAGAAAGGAGTACTGGCTATCTCCTTTTGAGTGAGTTTTTTGAAACAAGTTAATTATTTTTGTCTCACTGTGCAAAGCTGTCTGTCACTACCAATTTCCCCCCGTAAGCAGGTCTAAAGAGGCTTCCACTGGATATACGGCTCACCTCACTTTTCTTTCGTTGAGGCTTCAAAAGTGGCTCACCTGTGTTTTGCCCTGCGTCTGAAAAATTTTTACTCTCTTGAGTGGGTCTGTAGTGCCCATTGTTTTCTGTGACAGTCTTAGAATGAGGGGCACATGCCAAAATAAGTGAGGAATGTGCATCTTTAAGCCACGTTTTTGTGGCAGGCAAGAATTTGGGGCTTATGCTTTCACCTTCTAGAAGGATGGGGGGAGTGGAGCCCAGCTGGTACCGGTCCACCTCCGGGAGAGGCCTTTGTCAGTCAGCACGCGAACCCTGGGGTTGACTCACTCGGGGGGATGCAGGGGAGGAGCGTGGGGCACGAAGCTAAGATGCGGTCACAGGTTCTGCCATGTTCTTACCGCTGAGTCCCAGACTAGGACCTTAAATTTTTCCCTTAGCCACATGGACTGAGCACAGAGGGATGGAGACAGGAATGAGGGGGTCACAACGTCTCCTGGGTGGCGTTGTGCTGGCTAGATGGCACAGGGGGAAGTCTTTTTTTTTATTGTGGTAAAAGATGCATAACATAAAATTTACCGTTTTGACCATTTTTTAAGTGTACATGCAGTGGCATGAAATACATTCACATTCTTGTGCAACCACCACCACCATCCATCTCCAGATCTCTTTCATCTTCCCAAACCGAACCTCCGTTCCCACTAAACACATCTCCCCATTTCCCCACCCCCAACCCCACCCTGGTGACCACCAACCCTCTCGGCTTCTGTGAGTTTGACTTTCTTAGGTCTCTAAGGTGAGTGAGATGGTGCCATCCTTGTCCCTCTGTGACTGGCTTATTTCACTTGGGACGACGTCCTCAAGGTTCATCCATGTTGCAGCACGTGTCAGAATCAGCTCCTTTTTGAGGCTGGACACTGTCCTGTTGTATGGATGGACCACGTTTGGTTTATCTGTTCCTCTGTTGATGGACACCTGGGTTGCTTCCACCTCTTAGCTACTGTGAATCTTGCTGCTGGGAATATGGGTGTGCAAATCTCTCTCCAGGACCTTGCTTTTAATTCTTTGGGGTATTAGAAGTACAATTTCTGGACCATATGGTAATTCTATTTTTAACTTTTTTTTGAGGAACCACATACTGTTTAGGGATAGAAAGGATTCAGGGAGCTGTTTCCACAGTCCCATCCGGCCATGCGGTGGTAGTTGGTGATTGTAAGAATGAGAAGAAACAGTCAGATTTTAGCAATTTGGAAAGAAAGAAACGAGAGGATGTGGTGACTGTTGGCTGTGAGGCGTTCTCGACTGCCTTGCCCAGCTTTCCTGCTGGGGGTGGGGGTGAGTGGGTGGGGGTGCATCACAGTGGGGGCACTCGACATTAGGCCTCTGATGGTGCAGGACAGACTGACACAGAAACTGCAGAGACCCAGTGACCACCCCTCATCCTCATCCGTCAGTGTCACTCGCGGAGCATTTAGGCATACTGAGCCTGGCCCCCATGCCGTGTCTGTGCCGTTCCCCTGAAGTGGGGCACGGAAATCAATCACCTTTGAAGTCCCCTGTGTGATTCTAATGTGCCCCCGGGGTGGAGGGCACGGATGTAAAGCGTAGGAAAGGATAATTAATGGAAAGGGAAAAAAACAAAGGAGGGGGAGAGTGAGGAGAAAAAGTCTGCCTTCTATTCCCAGCTTATTATAATAACCAGCCAGGAACGAATGTCATAATTTTAGACATTTATTTTTCCAAATTGAGTTTTCCAGCATCCTCATCTCCAAATTGAAGGGGTTAAACTACATGGATTTTTAAAGGCTCTTCCACGTTCCAGATTCGTGGACCTATAATTCTACTGCACAAATTAAAATTAAAAACACTTTATAATGATGTAATGCTGTTATAGTGGACTGAGTAGTTACCATTTCCAAAATACCGTGGGACATTTCACAGCGTGGTATAGGTTAAAGTCGTAAAATGATGAGGTAACATTTGCTTCTGGTCTCATTCAAAATACCAATCATTTTTTTTTCCAACTGGCTTCAGTTTCTAAGAGCTGTGAGGAAAGGTGAGTGACATTGACTGAAAGACCTCAAATTTTCTGTAGTGACAGATAAATGCATAAAGGCATCTTTTTAGAAACAAGAACATCGCACCTCATATCCACACCATTTGCCCATCACGTTTTAAGGGCGCCTGCATTCTCTGCGCTCGTGTCATGTAATGTATGAGAAGTAATTTTACCATGAGGAAATGGCCGTGGACTATAGCAAGATAAGGAAGGTTTCCATAAAGTTAATCTAAAGTCAGTGATAAAAGTACATTAATGTAACACATTCAAAATGACCACAATGGAAGAGATAAACCCACTTTTTCCAGAAGAAACGTTTAGAGGGAAGACCTTCAGACATACTAAAATTAAATTGTTCTACCAGTAATTTTGTGACATTGGCTCATTGTAGAAGATGTTATTTCTGAGGATGGCTTTTCTTTAATCTCTTGAATGTTATATTTAAAGCAGTTGTAAAGAACTGGTGATCTATAAGCATTTATGAGGACTTTCATATTGAACCAAATTTTGAAATGATGTCAATTGAAAAATGAAATGAAAAAATAGCAGATTAAATGAGCAATCAAAGAATATTAGGCACGTATTATATGACACACGGCGCTGAGAAAATGCGTGCACGTGCAATTTTAAAAATGCTTGAATATTAAAGTAGTACCTACCAATCCTTAGAGCCGTCTGTGGGACAGGCACATATGTTATGAACATATGTTTGTGTAGTAGGATGTTACTGCATCGTTTTAAGGTCTGTACACCATTTACCTGCATGCATGTCTCCTAGTAATTATGATATTTAAAAAGAACTCCCCTTTGTGGAATTTACTTTTTGTGTCCTTTCATAAACACCCCTGGCCGTCTTGTAGACGTGGAACTTTATGGGCATCCACACTTATTTCGTTCAGGGAAATTTCTGGAAGTTTCTAGAAATAGTGGCAACAGTGCTGTGCTGTTTCTGTCTAGACGCAGCAATGTCTTCATTTGCTGCATCTCAGCAGCCCGGAGCCCTTCCCTCCATTGCTCCATTTCTCCCCACCTTCCTGTTCTCCTGCGCTCTCCCAATCCCCCTTCACCTCAAAGTCCCCTCAGGACATCCACACGCTCTCACCCCACTGCCCGTGGGAATTCAGACACCACAGGGGAGAGCGTGTGACATCCACGAAGTTGTCATCCCGTGCTGCAGAAATGGGGAAGGGTCTGGAGAATAGGCAAGGTCAGACGTCAATCAAGAGAGGACTCCAAAAGATACATTTTATTGGAGAATTTCATGTCAAAACTTTATTTCTATACAAGCAAACTAAATTCAGTTTTAAAGTGCTTAATATTTATATTTGTGGAAATTAGGATATTGGGATGTTTCATCTAAATTTCTGGAATGCATTCTCTAGCTTTTCTCCTAAATATCAATTTTTGACTTGCACAGTTTCCTAGCCTGGTCACTGCCAAATGATTTATAGAACTTTTTCCCGGATTGATTCCCTTCCTCAAAACAATAAATCTTATAAATTCACTCCTGCCTCCTTGCGTGCGTGGCTGCTGCAGCACCATAGGCAGAGCGGTTTATTAACAACAGACATTGATTTCCCATGGTTCTGGAGGCTGGACGTCCACGACCAAGGCCGGGCAGATATGCTGTCTGGTGAGGAGCCTCATAGCCAGCATCTTGCTGTGTCCTCGTGGTGGAAGGAGCAAGGGGGCTCCTTGTGGTCTCTTTTATAAGGACACTGATGCCTCGTGACCCAGTCGCCTCTGGAAGGCCCCACCTCCTAATGCCATCACCTTGGGGGTTAGGTTTCAACATATGGGTTCTGGGAGGACGCAGACATTGTCTACAGCAGACTTCATTCATTCAAACAACACCTACTGTCTTCTCCTCTGGGGGATGCACCAACCGAATGACCAGAAAGCTCCTGGAACATGGCAAGCTCTGCAGAGTGGAGGAGTCAGGAGGGAAAAACAAACACAGAACTGCTGCACGTACAAGAGAAAATGAAGTCAGTGCAGTTCGAGGGGCATTGACAATATTCTCTAAAAAGGCGGCCAAAGATGGAATTAGCGCAGGCTAAGGAACCAGAGAACATGGGGAGGAAGGCGGCAGAGGCTCGGGTTCAGAGGGCTGGCAGGCTTTCCAGAGAGGAGCGGCGAGGCCATTCCCGCTGCCAATCACCTGAGCACTGAGAGGCCCGTGTGTGGGGACGGGGCCCTTTCCGACTGGACGGGCCAGCGTGGGAAGTGGCTGGGCGGAGAAGCCCAAGTGTACTGTGTGGAGAGCCGCCTGATCTGAGGATCACTGCGTGAGCACCGTGTCGTCTGGACCCCGACTGAGCAGTCGTGAGAGCAGCTCTCAGCACGTCAGTCATGTCCGTGTGTGAACTCGGGACCTCAGTGCATTCCGGAAAAAAGAGGATTGGTTATGGAGCCAAATGCTGGCCTGCGCAGCGTTCCCTCTGGAAGGAGCGAGCTGACGCGATGGCTCTGGAAAGCTGTGGACACCCCTCAGGGAGTTCTGTGCGGAAAGGTCATGTGTGTGACCGCAGGCTGGGATGGGCTCGCTGGCGCTTTCACCCTGCCCTGCTGGAGACGGACTGGACGAGATGAGGTGCGTGATGTATAAATACTTCCCGAGCGTGAGAAAGACACGGTCCCCATCCCCAGGATCCTGCAGACTGAGAAAAACCCTCTCCCCCGTAAGGGAGCCTTTGGGAGGATGCGTGAATATGATTCTCCACAGGTACAAGCTGAGCACGGAGGAAGGAAAGTGAAGTGCATACGTTCAGTTAGCATAATCCCTTCACAGTGGAAGAGAGAAGTGAGTTAGACTCTGGAGGGAAAGTGGCATCGAGGAGAGAGTGCGAGGGGTTTCAAGGGGAAGATCATTTGTTGCTTTCTGTCCTGCTGGCTCCAGACCAGGCTTTCTCGGCCTCAGCCTCTCCACGTTGGGCAGGATGATTGACAGAGGCTGCTGTGTTCCCCAGCATCTCTGGCCTCTGCACAGGAGATGCCGGGAGCACCCCCAAACCCCACAGTGTGGCAGTCAAAGGTGCCTCAAACATCGCCCTGTGTTCTCGGGGCCAAGCCACCCTCCCTCGCTGAGAACCACTGTTCCATACCCTCCCCCTGACCTGCACTAAAATTGAGGGGTTTCTGTAAAAAAAAAGATAATAAATACAGAAAGCAAAAAAAAAAATCTTAACTCACAAGATTCTATTTTAGCTTTGAAATCATTAAAAAAACCTCTCAAACTACTAATCAAAAAGTAGCTTGCTGGACTCCTTCTGAATAATATAAGTATTAAAAACATGGGACTAACGGCAACAAGAAGTGCCGCTGGGCTTTGGGGCTTATTTGAGAATTCGGTCCAAGCTGGACCTGGGGTCCAGGAGGATGAGTAGATGTTGCGAGGGAACACTGATGCGAGGGAGGAAAAGATGCGGACGTGGTGAGGGGATGCTGAGTGTGTCTACTGGCAGAAGAGACGAGCCTGTGCCATCAGGGAAGAGAACCCCTCTCAGAGGGCGTGCAGCCCCCAGCCCGACGTTCCTCTTGCTACTGGAGCCCCAACCAGACACATGCGGGCCTCCTGAACCTCCACATGTGGCATCCAGCCCCTGCCTCCCACCTCCCACCCAGATACCCTCTCGTCTCTGCAATGCACCTGCTCACAGGTCCATTCCTCCAGAAAATCCATTTGTCTGAAAGGAAGCGAGATATTTCCACACGTGTATCTGTATGCACACGCACACATGTAGGCAAATTTGAATAACGGCCTTTATTTCACCTTTCAAAGCTGTTCCTTTTGAAATGACACTTTTATTGCAGTAGTGACTCAAGCCGGCAACTTCTAAAATAAGTAAATGATGGTTTTTGCCATCTTGGGTGGAAAACAGATATGGGAGAGAAGGAAATAAGGTGATGGATGTGTTGTTTAATAGTAGAAGATACAGTTTAACTGACTCTTCCTAAGCCAGTAAGGGATTTTCACTTCATTTCATCTTTCTAGTCGTCTATATTTACATGACACCAGTTTTGAAACTGTGGGTTGTAGCTCACTTATGGGCCATGAATTCAAGTTAATGGTTCTCTTACCAGCGATTTTT